>NC_090231.1:29489475-29791975 GCF_024489055.1 Chanodichthys erythropterus | reverse complement strand
CATTTGATTGGACTACGAAGGCACTCACCTGCATCCAGCTCATTTTATGTTTATATATTGTTGCTTGACCAGACATAGTCAGATAAGTACAGCAGTGATTTGTCAGTGAGGAGGATGTTTATTTAAATGTCTACACTGTTTAAGAAATATAATGATTTTTGAATTATAGACTGACATAAATGAAGATAAAATGCACAATAATAGGAGAAAATTGAGCATTGAGAGATATTATGATGTATCCCAAAGAGCCGGGCTGTGATGAGAAAAGGGAATTGAGTATCTAGCGAGGTACGGAGTAATGACTACATTTTTTATCACAACTAATGGCCTTTTAATTCTCTCTCTTTTCCTCCTGCTTTGTAATGGGATTATTAATATCACTCTCTTTTCGAGTGTTTTGAGGAAATAAGGGGAAGCTAATGCACTGTGGGGGTCAAAAGGAGCCGCGTGGCGTGGGCCACGTTGAAGCGCAATAAATGCAACAGGAAGACAAAGACAATTTATTGGGGATTATAATTTTGTAATTTAACATTTATCGACGCTCATACAAAATGCAGTACGAGGACTGTCACACCTGTCCTCCTCTCACAAACCCCCGAGAGCGACGGGAGCAGGACCTGTAGGAGCGGCTCGCAAAGTTGATTTTGTTAAAGCTTGTGAAAGTACTTCATTTATTTCAGGGCTCCTTGTGGCCATTTAGCAAGTAGTGCTGTGGAGGCCCCTTGACAGTGCCAAATCAATAGTGAATCAATGGCCGAGGCAAATCAATCAGCCAGGTTTTCTTCTCAAAATATTTAATTAAACATGGTGGAAAATAACTCCAGGATTTATTGTTTGATGCTAAGAGCATTAGTGATTTGCCTTTTCCTGAGCTACGCCTGAGGCCCAAGTCACCAGAGCGCTGCAGGAGCTCAGTGGGACCAGGGGAATAGCAAAGACACTTTTCCAATATATAATAATGCTTGTATTTATACATGCGTATGCAGCTTCTTGACTCTCTCTCTCACGCGCACGCTAATCCACTACACCAACAGATCGTTTGAGAGAGTGAGGAGAGACAGGGAGAGCGGCCCAGCAGAGCGCTATGCTTTTAGATAGTCTCCGTTTAACATATTAATCCTTCACAACCATTCTACTGAGAGATGCGCCGATGTCTGCCCAGTATCTCCACTTAAATAGTCTGAGTAGTGTGTTCACACTGAAAAAATCCAAAAGGAAAAAGTGCACTTAATTTACTGGAAAAATCAAAGTTTGGAATGTTGGACACTTCATGCAGTAAACTGTCACAGACTCGCAGCTATCTTTTCTTCGGAAAGGGAGGGACTATCAGACTCCAATGTTAAATGACAAATTAAATTTCATAAACTATACCAGGGGTGTCCATTCCTGCTCCTGAAGGGCGACTGTCTTGCAGAGTTTAAGTGTAGCATTTGAAAGGGTACCACCGTAACACACTTGGCAAGGATGAACAGAAGAAGGGATTAGCTATAGTCCTTTAATCAAATGAAACACAATTATCCAGGAATCACAGGAGTAAACAAAGGCAGCGTAACAGCTTGTATAAATAAACACAATACCAGACGAGGAACAGAACCAAACTCAGGACTTAAATAGTAAGGAGATAACAATGAAATAAATAAGACACTGTTGATAATTAAGCAACCAAAGAAACAAACAGGGACATAATCAGAAACCAAGGAAACCGAAACCAAGCAGAGCAGGGAAACAGGAACTAAAGGGAAACAAAACAGAACATCAAAATAAGAGTCCATAACTGTGACAGCCACCTCAGTGACAGCTTTTCTTCCTATATAGTGCATCATTTGGGACACAACTTGGATATCCAATCGTCATGCTCAGCATCAATCTGTGTAGCACTGTAAAACCTCTCACTCAGGTCAATTCATCTCCTTCAAATTTTTCAGTTTGGTGCAGCGTGTAATCATTAATCGCTTTTCATAATCTGCAGGATACAGAAGGAAGTGATTTGATTGCACACATGCTAAGCTTCTGACAGGGCCAGCCACAACAGACACTGGCAGACATTGATATGCGAGGATAATATAGTGGCGTGTTGGGATCTGGGATGTTTCTGAGGAGGAGAGAGGCGTTAACGGTGATGATGAGGGTGGCATTGTTCTGAAAATCTGGCAGCTCTTCCCAAGCCTGTGTGTATGAAAAGGGAATTAGGGGAGTGTGTGTCTGTGTGTGTATGTAATCATCACTGGGTCACAGTGGAGTGACCTACCAGCTGAGTCCATTGCTGCTCCACTGCTCACAAGGTAACAAATGGCCCCAAATACACAAACACATGCGTACACACAGAGAGAGAAATAAAGTGGGTTAACATTTGCTCAATTTCACAAGTCAACTCTGAAAGCTAAATCTACAAACAATTACACTCGGCTGCACACAAAAGAAACGGAGCGATCTTGTTATCCCAAGGTCTTAGGACTCCAGAAAACGGTCAATGTGTTTCTGTTTATTACATATGGCTGCTATGATTTATTTAACTACAGGCATGTATTAGACATACAAATAAATGGATATCGAGGGAAAAAAAAAACTAAATTTGATATTGAATGTTGCAGTATTATATATAATGTACCACACACACTTCCACACACTTAGTCTGAAGTGTATACATGAGGACAGTTCTTATGTGGTCTATGTCATATCACTAACAGCATGCTGAGTATAAGTGCTGGCAGTATAAACTGTACTGACCTCAGTGTGTTGGCATGCTGTGCCACTCAATATTGCTGATTACACACACATACACGTGGAAGGCCATAATGCTATTCAGTCTAGACCTGATAACAGACTCACACTACTGTTTGCCATTAGCCTGTTATGGCAAATAATAATCAGGGGAAAAATAACTAGCTTGCCTTTTCTTCTTTTTTTTTTCAAAAGGCAAGAGGCTAGTTTCGGTAAGCTATATAAGGCATGCAACCTTTAAAAACCGACTTGGCTTTATATTTGAGGACGCATCAATATGTAGACTCTGTGAGCTATTCTTCCCGCAGGGTTATCAGTGCCTCTGGGTGGATAGGGGCCTCTGTGTTAGTACAGCTGCTTCTCCTGCAGCTACATACAAACCTGCTACAGCAGCTGGAGCAAAAAAAAAAAAAGAGAGAGAGCAAGCTGGCAATCTTGAATGGACTGCATAAAAATCACATATTAGATTATTACTGGATTACTCAAACAGCTTCTTTGTATTAGACGTAAATTCACTTTGTTGGTCTGATTTTAAGCATCTCTCTCTTTCTATCACTCGATTTGTGGCTGAAGGAAGATGTCCTTATTATGAGTGTATGCTACATCCAGCAGCTCAGTATGCTACTTGGGGTACCCTGTAATCTTTCTATAGACATTAGACACAACTTGCTTCAGGCAAACATCATCTATATGAAAAAATCTTTCCCAGTGGCTGCCTTCAACTTGCGATCGATACAATGCAACCATATTTTCCTTATGTACTTCATGTACATAATAAACTGGCATTATTTGGCCTAAAAAATACGCAGATCAAATAATTTTGACATTTTTTTGCTGTGCCACTTAATCAAGTGTACAACAAGAAAGTTAGTAGTTCATTGAGGGTTTTAGTCCAAATGGTTTATTACTGACCCCTCAATGAAATGTCTCAAGGCAAGTCACTGTAACTATGGATCAATAATTACGTTATGTTGTTTACTATAACTTACTGAATTAATTTTGAAACCAGAAGTCGTTGACATGTGTGCCATCACATGAATCGTTAGGCATAAGTGACCAGACTGGTACAGTCATTACTATTAACATACAGTTGGAATGGCATCTACTGTCTTCATTGGAACAGTAATTTGCATTTGTGCAGATGACAGTTTTATAGCAAACAGAACTGAATTTATCTGTCAACATAAAAAGAATCTGAGAGTTCCTAGATGGTGATTGTGCCCTTGAACACACGCGCACACTTTATTTCAGTCTTGCTCCTGTGAGTCTTTCTGTCACTTCTCCATAAACTGACAGCAGCGAAGCTAGCCCTAACTTGTATTTTAATTCAGGCCTGAAGTTACTTATTTCAGTATTGATCAGCTGTAATGCTGAATCAATGCTCATCTTGTTACCTGGGCTATACCCGTGTAACACACTGATATCCCCGGCCACAGGAACTCATTCCCTTTGCAAAGTGACTTTACCATAAAATCAATGGCTGCTTTGTTACTGATACAGGAGACAACCATGCAGAAAAAGGCTGGCAGCAGTGTCGAAAACATGCATGTGGCTAATATTCAAATCACTCTTGTGAAGATGGTCCAAAGACACTGCACAGTTTTCTGTGCTTTGTTTTCCAGAAACATTAAATTATTGTTGTTTTTACTATTTAATTTATTCATAATAACAACAAAAATAATACAATTATTATAGTATTAATATTAATAAATGTTCAATTATTATTATTATGTCAGGTAAATGTATTGAATGACCTACAAAAGTACAACAACAAAAAAAAAAAAAAAAAAAAAAAAAAATGGAAACCTATACAATATGTGATATGTTTTCTATCACATGGTCATTCTATACAAATGCTACGCTTAAAAGCAACTGAGAAAAAAAAATGGTCTTGTAGGTGCGTGCACTCTTTGCTGAGAGGGCAGATGTTGGCAAATAGCGATAAATGAAAGTGCTTTGCTAATAGAACTCGAAGCCTGCGCTAGTCCGCCATCAAAATATTTACCAAAGCAGCGCGCGAAGACTGGGCAGCGCGTGCTCTGACCTTCTCAATCAATTACTGCGCGTGGCCGCCGCTGGCTGCGCAATTTACCAAATCCAAATTCCCACTTATGACCGCGCTTCTCCGAATATACGCCTGCCCCGTATCACAGCCGATGAAACAATCGAGAATAAGTCCCTCCAGATTTCCGCAACCTCAGCACACAGACTTCAGCAGTCACTTAATAGACTGGAGTTTCTCGTCGAAGCGTTGATGCTGAGGAAAATGGTTTTTCTTCCCTTTTCGTCTGTGCTTTGCTTGAATTGCCATAGGCTGCACAGAGTATACTATTAGATATCCTACGATTAACATTTATAGGATAGGTAGGATAGACAGAAGATGTTTTTTCCTTTCTATTTAGGCCCCTTGTTATTGTAAAAACAAGAAGTCTAAATCCGCCCGTGTTTGTGTAACGGAGGCGTAAAGGTTAAGAAAATCCCTCCAGTGTACAGACGCCAGAATGTGTAATCTAAACCACCTGTAGATGTTCAATATAGGACGAGGTCGGCTCTTGCTCCTCTGGTTAATGAAGGGTTAAAACAGACGTCGCCGTTTGAATTTGGTGTTTGATACAATTTGTTAAAGCATTTTAATAAGTTGCAGTCCATTGACTACTCTTAATTTGCTCCAAATTGCTGTGTGCGCCCAGGGAACAGTTCAAAACTCGTCACTTTCTCATTCAGTGCAAGTTATCTCTTTAATAGACACGATTGATTGGAGAAACCTAATTAAAATAACATTAGTCAAATTATGCTAACAGTAAAAATTAAACTTTAAACATATTCAGGATGTACACTTGTTCCTGAGTTCATTTTTGAAAGTATTTATTGGATTAAATTGCCTCAGCCATTTCATACATCGACATAAATGTGTTTCTTTTGATTTCTAAGACAGGCCTATACACACAGATATATGGTTTATACAAGTGAATTAAAACTTTTCCCTACATATATTATTAGTAGTATTTCATTTATTTATTTGCTACGGCATTAAAACTAACTATGGCTAAATCGGTTTTAACGATGTCGAGCAAACTAAAACGTGTAGGGAGAAGTAGTAGAAAGCTGTTATAAAAATCGTGGATGGACTGTGATGCAATTATCTGGAACAACTCCATATAAAACATAGGCTATTATATTGAAATTTCGTTGTTTTATTTATTTATTTATTTATTTATTTATTTTTATTTTTTAGACCAACCAATCCAGGATAGTGATTGTGTGATTCTGTATAACGAAGATGAAGCAGCTAAATCACTCTTAGCCGTTTTCCTGATGTAACCAAAACTTAGAGGCAAAATTCAAACTCTTTACAGAAGCTGCTATCTGATTTCATCTCGACACTGCTGAAAACTAACCAAATAAAATCATGTGTGCCAGAGCTGTTAAAGAAAATGTGATTTAGGCCAGTCACTCTCGCACACATTTCTCATTCCTCCCCCTGTCGAATACACCATCCACATCAAAGGTAATTAAGTGTGTTTTCTTTTTAAATCCTTAAATCTGTCACCTCAATTAACAGTTCGGATCAGAAAAAGCCCCTTTAAAAGACCATGTGCGATGGGTATGTGTTACTTGTTTTCTGTCGCCTTGGCATTATAGAGCTGATTCAGAGGTGTAATTTGAAGAGCCCCTGTTTGAAGTCTTTGATCAGCGCTGTCGCAGGCATCTTGTGTATTGCATAAGGAAACGCTTTTGAGCGCAACGTCTCTGCTTGTTTATTTGGATGCGTGTTGGAGAATGCGAAATGGTGTCATCTGCATAATTGCTAGTAAAGGAGTCACAGAAACCATCCCTCAAGTCACACATCCAAGATTGCCCTATTTATACACGTTGGTATTAGTGCGGTGCTTTGAAATGTTGGCCTGCGTTTAATGGAGTCATTATGTAGAACTAAAAAAAAAAAAAAAAAGAAAGAAAAGAAATTAATAAATACGCAGGTATACATATTAGCATATGCATATTAATAATACTGATGCAACTGTTTTGTGTGGGTTTTATTGTTATAATTATTATTATTATTATAAAACATGAACTATAATAATAATAAAAGCTTAAGCCTTTTATTTAAATTGTTACAAGGGCTTCCAAAAGGGTGGGAGAAGAAGGCAGGAAGAAAACACCATCCTAATGCTTTTATGGCTGTGCCAGTTTCCTGGGTCAGTGTGAAAGTGTTAAGTTAGTGCATGTGTATTTGATTGGGCCAATAAATCAGAGTCAAACCTTGAGGCCCTGACAGGTCCCGGGATGAGACACGTGTCTATCCGAACTCAGAGCGCTGCAGGGCGGACTCCAGCACGCAAACTTCTCCTTTCCCCCCGTGCGTCCTAATTCACTAAATACAGCGGTTTGAAAACAGCACGTTTACATCAGAATAATTGCAAATATCTGTAGGTAAATTCGACTTGAAATGTGACTCAAAAGAAAACAAGACTGCTTGAAACCTAGAGGGTTAGCTGTGTTTTGCATTGTCCCAGATGGCGCAGTGCTGTGGGGTCAGCCGGGTGGGCTAAAAGCTCTTGTTAGCTCTGCAGGTCCGTGTGCGGTATTGACGGTTATGTAGTTATTACCATGCGCTCTGAATGGCATCAGACCGCTGTTCTAATTAATAACTCCCGTAATCCTGCATTGTTAGACTTCAAAACAGCAGGCACGTGTTAAAGAGACCATGGAAATCCGGGAGTCCTTAAGCAAAGAGCCAATACAAATGACATTCCAGATATTAGGATGTCATAACAATAACTATCTCTTTAAAAGCAGATGGAAGATTTAGGAGGAACATTGCGTTCTTGGAAACCACATCATAGTAAATCCAAGCCGAAGTTGATTCACCCTAATCTTTCATTACTGAATTGAGATTTAGTCATATATTCAAATAAACGAAACTCGTTAAAGCACTAATCGGTGCCGTTGTTTGGAAGACGATTAGCAGACATATGATGACACTAGACTAGAGGCGTAATACGATTATGAATGTTTCCTGCATATTTTCATATATTGATTCAAGGAATTTCAATCGTCCTTTGTTTTAATCCGTATTATTTACAGAAGGGTGCAGATTATATCAGATATTTTCAGTGGATATCTGTAGAGTAATCCTGTAGGTTAATCGCCCAAAATATGTTTTTTAAGAACAGAAGCTTTTACACATGAATGCAATTGAAACATTTGCGATTATATTTTAATACGTCAAAAAAGATTGAAGACTGACAGCTTGATATACCTTAGTAGTAGTAATTTTACATAGTTCAAATTAAAATGAACCACACTAAATTATAATTCGCTGAAACCCATAACAGCGCGTATAGTCACATTAAGAAATTATGCTGTTGTTCAATCTTTTCGTTTCTTGTCAACTTACTCTGCAGGTGACCGGTAAAACGCCAATGTTTTGATGTTTCACACTAAAGGCGTCAGAGGACCTCGATTGGCTTGTTCCGTGTTAGATGAACTAAAAACGCTCTTCACATAACATTTCCTTTAGTAGCCTACTTTGTAAGAGCTAACAAAAAAAAATCTGGCCGTTTTGTCCGATTTAAACTTTCAAGTTCTTCGTTTCACGTGGAGACGCGAGTAAAATAAAGACACAAAAGATATGCGGGAAGTTAATGACTCAACAAGAATAAAATATTTACCATTTTGTGGATAATAAAATTTTTTGAGAAGTAACACAAGAAATTGGAAGGGCTGAAGCGGCGAACAAACAACAAATGAAATGATTGGCGAGCCATAAAATGAGATTTGAAACTCATTCAAATAAGAGATGGCGACGTCAGAGGACTTATCCAGACGGAGAGCAGGAGCGGAGAGAGAGAGAGAGAGAGAGAGAGAGATGGAGAGAGAGAGAGAGAGAGAGAGAGAGAGAGAGAGAGAGAGAGGGAGGGAGAGAGAGGCTCTGTAAGTGGGGGTGAGACTTGAGAAATAGGAGGAGCTTCTGAACGACTAAAAATGTCAATCACAAAAAGGAGTTCCAATAATCTAAAGCAATCTGTAAGGACCTGACCTTAGTCCATTCAGATCAATAGGGAAGTAAGGGAGGAAAGCGCAATCGGATCGTTTACACTGGCTCTTTCGGAGGAAATATAGACTTCCCTGACACTTTGTACTCACTGTAAAGTGGATATCGTGGTGCGCACCAAGAGGGCGATTCGCCGCTTTTTGTGACTTCAGTAGACTTTCTCCACAACAATGTCTTTCCCACAGCTGGGATATCAGTACATCCGACCCATATACCCGCAGGACAGACAGGGGATAGGCAGTGCCCGAGCCGGGACAGACCTGAGCCCGTCCGGAGCGCTCTCTAATGTTCTCTCCACTATGTACGGATCACCTTTCGCTGCCGCACAAAGCTATGGAGCTTTTCTTCCTTATTCAAATGATCTGTCTATTTTCAACCAGCTGGTGAGTAATCATTTTATTTTCTTGCGCTGTTTGTTCTTTCTCTCTCAAACTCAAATGTAGTAAACTTTATAAAAATAAATAAATAAATCAAATGTTACAAAATCCTAGACTTCAGTTTACGTTTCAATACCAATCATTACTGAATGTTAGTTTTGCAAGACGGTGGTAAACTTTGTTGTTTACCCCGTTTGGTAAATACAAAAAAGAACTGAAAATGTAATTAATTAATTGATAGCCGTATAAAACAAAAATAAGTGTAGAGTTCGTGCGCCTATGATTTTATTAATAGCCTAAATCACAATATATTAAATAGCAAATATTGTACCACGTCTTCAGGATGAAAACAAATATGTAAAGCTTATACAGATACAGAATAAATATAAATATATGTAGCTGCAAAATCTTGTCAGTTTATTTGGAATATTTTTTATAAAGTAGGCTATATAGAGTGCAAAGTAGCCTAGCCGATTTAATACAGTCAATTAGGTCTATATTTAAAAAAAAAAAAAAAAAAAAAAAAAAATTAAAATAACAATCCTTGCTTTTGTAACTAATTGCTCGCATAGACTGAAAATCATTTACGCAGTTAATATATTCAGCAACAATACATCAGGGAACAGCAACTGAGTACAAGAAAACGTAGTATGTGCCAGGCCAAGAATAATGATAATGAATCTCATTAATGTTGGATCCGTGTTCTGTGTTTTTAAGGGGGCACAATACGAACTGAAGGACAGTCCGGGCGTCCAGCACCCTGGATTTGCTCACCACCATCCTGCTTTTTACCCATATGGTCAGTACCAGTTCGGAGACCCTTCCAGACCCAAAAATGCCACCAGGGAGAGCACCAGCACACTCAAGGCCTGGTTAAGCGAGCACCGGAAAAACCCGTACCCCACCAAAGGCGAGAAGATCATGCTGGCCATCATCACTAAAATGACCCTCACTCAAGTGTCCACCTGGTTCGCCAACGCCAGAAGGAGGCTAAAGAAGGAGAACAAGATGACCTGGACCCCACGGAGTCGCACGGACGAAGAAGGAAATGTTTACAATAGCGACCACGAGGGAGAGGATGGCGACAAACGCGAGGACGAGGAGGAAATCGATTTGGAGAATATTGACACGGAGAATATTGAGAATAAGGACGATTTAGACGAGCAGGACGAACTGCATTCTGATTTGAAACTGGACGGCAGGAGCGACTCCGAAATTTCAGACGGCTATGAGGATTTACAAGGACCGGAGCAAAGGTTGTTCAAAGCAATGGTGAAAGACGGTAAAGAGATTCACGGCGACCGCGCAGAGCATTTTCACCATCACAATCACCATCATCATCACCACCACCACCAAAACAGCTTAGAACAGGCCAACGGCGAGCCGGTCAAACTCAACCAGGCCATCATCAACTCCCCGCCCTCAGAAAACAACCCACCTCCAGCCCCAAAACCTAAGATCTGGTCTTTGGCAGAGACTGCCACAACTCCAGACAATCCACGAAAATCTCCTCTGATGAACGGGACTTCCGCTACGTCCGCCACTCAGACCATCATAACTCCTCATAGACTCCTTTCGTGTCCCGTAGGGAAACTCCAGAGCTGGACAAATCGGGGTTTCACCGCACACCAGCTCGCCTTGCTTAACTCAAACCATTACTTAGGACTCAGTAACCAGGCTTCGGCGAATGGCCTTGCGTTGTACAGCAGACAAGCAGAGGACAGGAGTCAAAACTCCGAGTCCACAGTCACAGGTACATGTCACCCACACTGAGAAGCGCGATTCATGCTTTTTATTGACACCATTAAGACTGTACTGACAGACTGGAAACGCACCATTCTTATTCCTTCCTAAATCCATTTTCATTTGATCACTACTGTGAAACGTTCAAGTAAAAAGAATTAATTACACTTGAAATGCAAATGTATAGTGGAGAGTACTTATCTGATATCCTATATATATATAAATATATTGTTTTTGTTTTCTTTATTTGTTTTGTTTTTCAAATATTGAAAAAAGTCTGTCAATTTAAATTTGTGGAAAAAGGTTTTGGGTTGCCTTTTCGAAAGGTGTGTTAGTGTGTGCGAATTTTGATATTTCTAGGCCGCAAACCTTTCTCAACAGCTGGCTGTAATATCTTTTTTTTTTTAAAGACTCTGCTTTTTAAAATAATAATAATAATAACAATAACAATAATACATTAATAATAAATTTGCATTTACATTCTTTTTTTTTCCTTTTCTTGTTGTTGTTACTGGTTTTATTATTACAGAAAGATCTAGTGCCTTGGAAGCAGAGAAAAAGTTGTTAAAAACAGCCTTCCATCCTGTTCAAAGACGGTAAGAGTGGAGATCTTACATTATCTGTCCATGAATTTAATTTAGCGAGTTTCTTTTTTAAGTGTTATTGTTCTTTTTTACATTTGAATATCACATAGTGTTAATGCATGACAGTCTAGTCACGCGCTCGGGTACTGGTATAGGCTACTGTGGTTTAAACATGATTTATGTATTGTGCTTGTGCAATAATAAACCCAGATGTCAAACCAATAAATCTCCAGTGCGTCGATGCGATATTTCAGAATGTTGATTTCAAAAACGTTGTGTTCTCTACTTGCTTGCAGATTTAGTTTTGTATTGGCCCCGTGTTTTTTTTTTTTTTTTCACGCTTCCCTTCTATATCCCCATAGGCCCCAGAACCAACTCGAAGCTGCCATGGTATTATCCGCCCTCTCGTCCTCGTAGGCTTTTCTCTCCTTTTTGTTTACTTCCCATTTTAACCTGTGTAAGGAATGTAAAATAAAAATAACTCACTTCTGTATACTTACATTGTAAGCATGTCCTGTGTACAATGGCTGATGTTAATGCTGTCAGGCCAAGTAGTCTGTGAGTCCCATTTTCTTTTGTAAGCTCTGTGAGGATTTGATGTTGAAATGTTTTGTATATAACGTAAAGAAAATGTATATACTTGTGATCCGAAATTGTACAAGAAAGTCTATATTTTGGCTAATAAATGAACCGCTGCAACTTTACCGTCACTTTTCCCTTTTCTTTGAAAACAATGGAGTGTTAATATTATAAATGTTATTAGAAATGTCATGTTGTGAGCTTTTCTGCGCGGAAACGGTTACAGTGTGTGTTTTGAAAGGCATGGGAAACGTTAACTCGAGGTTATGAGGTTTGAAACGGAGGATTTGAAGTATTTTCCTATTTCAGGGACTTAACTGTAATTAGCTCCTTCTTGAATCGCGCATTTGGATATTAATGGATGGGGATTATCCCCACCGAGGCGGAACAGCCAATATGAAATGAATAATTATTTCATTTTTATTGGGTTGAAATAGCATACAACTCAATTTCACTGTAATGAGAATTGAATATTTTCTTCTTTGAAGAAGAAAGTCACACAAAAAAAGTTAAATGTTTTCCTCTGTACAGATGGTTAATGTAATCTCGACTATTTATAATTTTCGAGATTCCGCTTTTTAAAATGTAATGAATTCTAATCAGACATTGATGTTGTGCTGCTTGCCATATGCCTTCGATACTGTGCGAAATTATTTATTTATGTGCGTTTTCCCTCTTGAAGATGATTTGCATGGCAGCAGCTTTGTTTCAGGGTTTCCAAAGTTTGGAGAAATTTAGAGTTGGAGCTCCCTCTACAGTCCAGTCTGAACGGCCTTGACATGGACTGAGCCATTTCGATCATAATCTTCCATTTATGCCATTTATTCGAAAAAGGTGACCATGGGCATTTTGGGATCCTTCTTTTGTGAAATTTGCTGGGAGCTTATGAGCAGAATGTTAAGCAACGTAAAAGGCTAGCAATTTCCCAATAAGAAAAGTGCCTGGCGGAATATTATGACACAGTTCAGACAAAATTACACCATCGAAATTGAAGACCAGCTACATAAATAATAAATAATGGCGAAAGAATTATTAGTGTAGGTTTAAATGTCAAATTTAATTTCCGGGGCTTCAAAGACAGAAAAAAAAAAAAAAAAAAAAAACCCTAAATAATCAGGAAAGAACAGTACGTTTGCACGAATCAAACTTAAATTAGGCTACAAAACCTCCTTGAAAGGAAAACTACCTGCATTAAAATAATATTCTACACCTACATGTCTACATTCCAGTGTTTAAGAATAGCCTAATTAAAATAAATACAATTATCGCAAAGTTTAGCCTGTCACATTACAAATGCTTTATTGACACGGAGCACAAATTCAAGTATGTCGGTCTGTGCACAGCATATTGTCATTAATTATGCCTCTGAGGTAGAACTACAATGCACTGCAGCCCATAATAATAGAAGCAAGAAAGCAGATCTGGCCTGCGCTGACAAAACAAACAAACAAACAAACAAACAAACAAACAAAAATAGCCTATATATATATATAAATAATTCATCGTGTCCGCTATTTTGTTTTTATATAAGCCTATTCGATTATCATATCTCTCCGAGATTTCGTTCATACAAAGTAAAAGCTGGCTATGAATATTCATAAAACGCCATGTGACTTTTGTGGCACTGATTGATGTAATCATCGTTCTGGTGCTCTCTCGGAAGAGCGCCACCAGCTAGAGCGCAGAAAGTGACACCGCGCGCGAGTGACCAACATTCTCCAATCAGTGCTGACCCTCTCACGCGCACCGTGCAGGTCAAGAGGGAGAGCGCGAGGCCAGTGGCAAACAAGCTTGCAGAGACTTGCGTGCCTTTTGAACTTCATCAGATCGAGGACGTATATTACACACTGACTGCTTTATAACAAAAACTTATATATATTTTTAAATATATATATATATATATATATATATATATATATATATATATATATATATATATATATATATATATATATATATATATATATATATATAAAATCATTAGCCTAACATTAAGCTATCATTAAATTAAACATTAGAATGTTGTTATATATATAAACAGTTCAGAAATAGGCATACTACGTAGCCATAGCCTATTGTGTAAATAGATATATGTAAAATATTGTACGTAAAATATGCTGTTAAAACCCACAACCAGTAAAATATCGACATTTAAAATTTTGTACACTAATTTGTTGATGATCAAATGTACTTCTCTGATATATATCTATATATATATATATATATATATATATATATATATATATATATATATATATATATATATATATATATATATATATTCAATTTAATGTTTTTAATATATTTTTTATGTTTTTACACAAAGACTTATTTTGCATTCACTCTATGAGGATGGTGGTCATGTGTGATAATGAGTTCACCCCTCTGGCTCATTTTTAATTGGTTAAACCGACGGTGTTACAGCTCAACTCTTGTTACAACACTCCCTGCCCTCCCCTATCAAAAACAACTACTTTCTTTCATTAGCAAAATATAATAGAATCAGCGTTAGATCGACGATAGAGACTTAATCACACATATTATTTTCAGTCGAAATCACGCGCCTTTTACAGTGACGAGCCAGTTCAGGGCTGTCATAAATATTGATGCTTGTTTAGTGTGTTCTGCGCATAGCTATTAGGCGCTGAGGGACCTGGGCCACTCTTGATCATTAAAATCCATTTGAAATGCTCCTGAAAAGATGACACTGGGCTTCACGGCGTCTCTGATCATCGCATGAAATTAAGGATTAAAATGCCTCACCAGAAACAAAGTAATCACCGATAACGATGTCGCCATACGTGTCCAACCGCTTTCTTTCTCAACTTAGCAAATGGAGAGCATTAATGAACATTTTGCTCTGAGCTACGCGGAGGACATTCCGACTGGGGCTGTTAGTGTCACTCATTTATTCAGAGTTAAGTGGATGTCCTTGTGGCTAATGAGCAATAATCAACAGTGACTCCTCTTTTTATTCCAAAGCTTCCAGTAATGTTAAAAATGGGAGCCCATTTTTTCTCCCGCGTATACACAAGAGAATTGGCAGAAATTGCTACCGAGCTACAAACATGATTCGGTACAATACAAATATAGCCTATTATTATTATTATTATTATTATTATTATATAATGTTGTTCTAGATAGCATAGCATACAAAAATTGTTAACATTTTAATTTAACCTAATAAATTAATAAATGAAACAGCAATTTATAACAATTGCAATAAACAATTATTTAATTAGATTTAACTATAGTTTTTAACTCTCTATAAACAATTAGGTATTGATGTTTCCAGACAGTTTAGTTTGCTCCAAAGACCATGTTGCTGCAAAAACTAACAGCTTTACAAACAGACATGAGCACAATGTGAACACACACACACACACACACACACACACACACACACACACACACACACACACACACACACACACACACACACACACACACACACACACACACACACACACACACACACACACACACACACACACACACACAGATAAATACATTGTGCATATATATTTGGGGGACTGAATAGGTTAGGTGGGATAATATCATCAATGTGCATAAATACATACATAACCTGTCCTTTTGAGCACAGCAGAACTGCAGCATCTGTGGGAAATTCAGCACCATTGACACTCTCCAAATAAATGGCAATTCAGTCTATTAGCCACCACTAACCCATTATATCTCCAAGTACCATTCTCCCTCTACATCAATGACAGAGCTACATAGCTGTACCACTCACTGTGAGGAATGCTTTGTTAAATACCAATTTGGATGGGGGAAAGCAATGAAACACAGTGGAATCAAAGGCAAATCTAATCTATCTTTCTGACTCGCCATTGATGCCGAGAGGGAGGACAGACAGGGCTAAACCTTTTAGAGAAAACCAGCCAATGGAGTCATCAGCAGCCTTCTGCATGAATGGACAGGACCGGAGGAGGACATGAAGACCAGAGTGGGCTGCAGAAGGGGCCAGAGTCAGGCTGTGAAAGAGAGGACCAGCCCTGTGCCGTGCCCCTGTCCACCCCTCTCTGTCAGTGTGCTCTGTGGCGACGATGTCCCACCACACCCCATCCCTGCACTGAGCAGGACAAATGTCAGCGCTATTGTAACCCTGCAGAAGCTTTGAAGAGCCCTGTTCTCTTTGTGGAGGTCACTAATCCTTTTATGAGGCACCGCTGATTGTTAGCTTGGCAAACACATACATATACACAGCTCAGAGCTCTCTCTCTCTCACACACACACACACCAGAGTGTGTAATTTTTTTTTTTTTTTTTTTCTCAGACATGGCTGACATGTTTAGATGACCTGTAAGGCTATAGAAGTAAACAGTGAAAGCATAGAGGACACATGTTCCACACTGTCACTGTGCATGAGGTTACAGGCCATCTGAACACTTCTGCTGCCTCAGAGAAGAGATAACCATATTTACACCCTCAAATCTTGTTTTACACACACAAATACAAAAAACACCAGCCTCCAGTGTCTGGTCTGCTAAAGCCAGGATTAGTTTTATGGGGAAAAAAAATCCACAGAAAATCCATCATAACATCTTCAGAACCACTGAGTTGTTTGTACCTCACATAGATGCAAATTTACAGAGTTCACCATCTAAGCTGAACAGTGATGGCATGTCAAATGTAGGAAATGCGATTGGGACACTATGAAAACAGCACCCAAACGCACAGCGATGAAGGTGCAGTGGGGTATTTGTCGGTTGATTCTTTCTCTGACAGGTCTGGGGACAAAAGAACGAGAGAGTGACACTCTGTAGGACAGGAGGCGGGGCTGTGGAGAGCGCTAATTTCATGCCCTTTGTTGACAGAGGTTAGAGAGAGGAATTCTTTCACTCCATCTGAAAGACAACAAGTGGGGCAGAGGGTTATGGGTGTAAAAGGAAGAGGACGGAGAAAGAAAGGGAGAGAGAAAGACAGAAAGGTGGTGAGAGCCTTTGCCGTTCAGCCATCTGAAAGATTGTGCCTTTCTCAGCCTCCTCGGCCATTATGGCCGAGTTACAGGGCAATTATGGAAATGTTTCTTTGAAGCAGAGTGCTGCACTTTTTTCCTCCTCCCCCCAAAGAAGTCTCAAGAGAAGTCTCCATCCCTCTCTCCTCGCCTCTGCCCGGACATGGCTCTGTCTCCCCCTGCATTTGCTCCCCTTTCTCCATAGTATGAAAAAAGGGCTGCCTTGGTGAATGTGATCTGAATGGAGCGACTGAACTGTAAAGGTTAAACTACAAAGGGATCACACCAGTGCCAGGCTTGAAAAAAAGCAACTTTTTTAAGATCACAGAAAGAGTTCTTTTAAAAGATGATTTACTAGATACATTTACTAGATACATGATGTATTCTTATATTGTGCATATATATATATATATATATATATATATATATATATATATATATATATATATATATATATATATATATATATATATATATATATAGATATTGTGTTCAAGTTAAGGTTTGTTGTCTAATGTGGAGTACCACTAAATAAATAAATAATAAACTAGACCCATATTTTTTTTATAATGGAAATGAATGGGGCCAATTTTTGGAAGATTTAAAATCAGAAATCTAAAACTTATTATTTAAAAAAAAAAATCTTCCATTGCAACTAGTGCATTATTTGAACTGTACAACTGTTAAAATAAAAAAATTGTGTTACAAATTTGATATAACTACACAGAAAAGGTAAGTAATTCCTAACACTAAAATCATGTTAACACACACACTGATTGTCCCCATTCACTTTCACTGTAAGTGTTTCAATGCAACCTAGATTTTATTTGATTTTTTTAAAGAAAAGGAGACACAACTTAACATTCATTTTTGTGGTAATCAACATTATGCCTTAAGTGCTGTCGATTGAGATTAACTAGTATTGAACCCAGAATATTCCTTTAATTTTGATACACATCTCAAAACCAGAGTAAGAATAGATCTTATTTTTCCATTGAAAGGAGAGAGAAAGAAAGAGAATCACCTGCTTTCCTCTTGTACATCAGTCAGCGGTGTAGTACAGAATTTCTCCTCACAGTGTGAACTCATAAGAAAGCTTCCGTGGTCCTGTGAAAGCCATGACATCATGACTGAGACGGGAGTGTCACCAGAACCTTCAACAGATTCTGGACTGCTTCCCTTATCAATACTGTGGGGTCCCAGAGTCAGATTCAACTCTGCAAATCAAACGCCATGAGTCACATTCTGTGAATTCCACTCAAGCCTTGTCTTGACAACAGATATATGGCTAATGTTTTCCCTATATAATTATAGATCATATATTTACCAGCTCAGGTATTGATCGTGAGAGTGGCTAAGGGCTTCTTTGGACCGGCTGCGGTGGAAGGAAAGACTTCATAAATTCTTCTTTTCTCGGAGCTCTGTCAAACAAGTTGTGCTGTGCGTTTCACATGAATACATTAGCGGAGCTCGGCTGATTGATTGGGAGAGCAAGGAAAGAAAGAGTGCACCAATGAACTTGCTCTCTCAACAAGATTAATAGGGTTTATTAAATACTCCCATGTCCGTTTTCATAATAGAGATGCAACGGGAGGCCAAAAAGTTCAGCTGCGGCTCATACTCCACTGCGCTTTTATCGACGTTTTAATCGGATGTCCATGAGAGAATGTAAGTTCATTTACAAAAGCATTATTTTTTTAATATTTAAAATGGTTCCAGTCCGGTTTGTGCAAATCCAGACTAACCGATCTAGATAATTTGACTGTAGCATTAATAATCAGACTACAATTGGCCTCTGAGTTGTGCACTTGCTCCAAAAGACAGAAGCGTGTGGTTTAATCTTTCAAATATTCAATTGCACACTGTCATGTTATACTTAGACAGATGAAGACTGTACTAAAACCCCACTGTTGCTTGATTATAACTGCACATGCAAACATACAATGTGAAAATATCAGTGGAAGAAGTTGACATAAATGAAGAAGAAGAAAAAAAGAGTGTTTATGTGTGTTTTAAAGGCTGTCAAATGAACAGCAAAGAGCACTCCATTCTTCCTCACTTCTCTTTGTGCTTACATATAAACTTCTTGTCACCATGACATCTCTCTCCCTAATAATGCCATTGCCATGCAAATGAGAGAGAATGTGTTTGTGTGAGCGTGTCTTCCAAATACGGGTGAGAGGGGACCTCTATTGGACCGGAGACAAAGGTTTTTTTTTGTTGTTGTTTTTTTTTCCTTTTGCTGGGCACAATAAGCTCTGGAATGTGTGTGTGTGTGTGTTGCCAGTGCTTGTGCATTCTACGCAAACTAATTCTTTTCTGGAATTCTTTTCGTCCCCCTCTTCCTGGATAGACAGGAAGTAGGAAGTAGGGGGCTCCAGGGAGGCAGAAAAAGAAGCCCATGGTCGATCAATCCAGTCAGGCCCAAACGCACACCCTTCCACCCCTTGCCAAGTGTGTGCACACACTTTTTAAAGTGTAGGCAAGCAGAGCCGCCTCCTCTGTTGTAATGCTAAATCAGCGTCACTCACTGGAACTGTAAGCTCTTTCACACAGACGCACACACACGATTTCTTCCCTTCTCTGCGCTTCCTATCGCACAAAAGCTTGTGTATTTTTGAAAGACTGCAGAGATGGCCTCTCAGCGGGATGTGGGACTAAACAACAGCAGGGAGAGCGTGACATCCAGAAGCGTAACAACCGAAGGACAAGTCTCTCAAGGAAAAGTTGATTTATCTGTGTGTTTTCAGGCAGACAGGCAGTTTTATTTGCCTCTGATGTAAGTGTCTATAATCTGCTTTACGACTAAATAATTCTCGCTATTATTTTGCTCCTCCAGAAGATGAGAAGAAAGACTGACAGTGTCCTTCCTGTGTGAGAGAGCTGCGCAAGCATGTCGAATGCCATTTCACCGGCAGCGGAGAGCCGAATAATTAGCGCTAATAGTGTATATAGCATGGAAAAATCCCCAGAGCTTTATTTGGATCTATTTCTGTGTCTCCCTCTCCGAATCCATGCCGTTTGCTAATGAAATATACATCGGGTGAACTTTGACCTTTGCTGTGGGGCTGAAGGTCATCTGGCTCTTTTACATACACAGATGAGCTCGTCTTCCGGAAACCATAAGAATAACAGTGGGGACGTGCGCGGGGCAGAGAGTTAAAACAACAGCTGAGATGACAATTAATTGGCTGAAAGGCATGTAACTGTCATCCATTTCGGCTGGTCTGGTCTTCTCTTCTCTTTCTCTCTCATCTCTTCACTACATACACACACAAACACACACACACACGCATACCGCTGACACCTATCAAATGTATCTCGGGGTTCATCGGCAGGCCATCCCAGAAGTTTGTAATTGCTCAGAGTGGCATTCTGATATGAGTTACACAAAGCCAAACAAAGATTGTGAATGGAGAAATAAATATTTAAGAAATCAATTACAAACATATGCAACCCAACCACAGTTCTGGCAAATCTGAGCTCGCTGCATTCCTGACTCTGCTAACAACTGCTAACTGCGCTCTGGAGCCTGCTGGATCCTGCGAGAACTACGGATAGAACAGAGACTGAGGCATTAGAGGTATTTCTCACGCTATCTCTTCTTTTTTTTTTTTTAAAGAACACTTTTCATGCGATTGCTTTATGAGATCCTGAGTGTGTCCACGGACAAATCTTAAACGATAAAAAGTTTGGGGCATTAGTGAGAATATTTTATGGTGAAAATGGAATTAGGGCCTATAGAGTTAGGAGAATTGATCTTTCATTCAAAACTATTACTGTAATTAGTGTAAATCTTAAACTATAAAACATAAACAAGATACAAATGGTTACTGTTAGCAAATAGAAGTTGTATTTCTTTTTCCACTTTAAAAAAGAAAAGAAAAAGAGAGCTAATGACAGAAACATCATCTGGAATTATTTCACTTCCCATAAAGCTAAATGTGACTAAAATAAAAATGTAATGAAAATGTTCTGGAATTGCAATGAAAAAAGGCCATTAATAATCATAAAAAAGTCATTTGTAGTTTAGATCTATGGCTATTTGGGGTTTTATAATAAGTATGTATTATCGTGTCACAATATATCGCAATACAAAAATGCAATGATATCTATCGTGGATATTGACAATATGTATTGCGTATAGTTCACCCAAAATGAAAATTACTGTGTGAGAAAAAAGTTCTAGTTTACAGAGTTTTAGTACTACATTAAACTGCTATATGTAATATTGAATATAATGTATAATAATGCAGTGGGGAATATTTGTGGGTCCTGATAATGCCAGATGTCTTACTAGAAAAAAAAGTGGCCTACATTATTTTAAATATATCTAGTCAGTGATAGATTGCAAGCATATTCGTCTAAAATTAATCTGTTTCAGCATCAGAATCATGAATGTTTTTATTCAGTTGTCACCATTGTCCTGTGCATTGGGTTACCAGCACCAAGTCCCAGCCTGTTCATTTCCACCCACCAGTGTAATGCCAAATTTAGCATTTCAATCAACAGTAGCCTACATTTTTTGTTAACTTTTTACCATATGTCTTAGAGTATTGCAATAATATTGTATCGTGAGTTCAGTATCGTGATATGTATCGAATCGCGACGTGAGGGTATCGTTACACCCCTAATGGCTTTACATTCATCCAATCAACTTTCCATTTAACAGAGGTGTCAGCAATATTGGACTGTGAGTTCAGTACAAGTCAAGTTAAATCCACAGCATTTGTGGCATACTGTTGATTTTAAAAAGCAAAAATCTGGATTATATTGAAGTAAATGGGGGTAAAATGTACATCTGTAAAATGTTAATATAAATGCTGTTTCAATAATATAGCAACAGGAGATAAATAATGTGTGCAAAATGACTTTAGTGTGAAAAAATGGCTTACTATCCACTTCTGTGTGGTGTTAAATCCAATTTTAGCACTTTGTTGCTATGACAGCGCATCACAAATACAAAAAAAGATAGTAAAAATTATTATTTAAACAGCTTTACAGCTCAATGAATACAAGAGAGAAAAGATGCATGTGTTTATATAAAGTTATCAGCCTAATTCACTTCCATTCTATGAAATATTCTCACCATAACTTTTTAAAGTTGCATTTATTGTTTCTTTGTGGTATTTTGCCACAAATGTTAACTTAACTTGTACTGAACACAGAATATTCCTTGAATTGTTCCTTTATAAGATCAAAAAGGATACAAGTACTGTATGTTGATGGATAAGTGTGAAGCATTATTAAAGTATAAGTTTTAATAAAAAATAAAAAGATGATGCTTGTTAAATATAGATGTAGACATAGTACACAGAGTAAAGACATCGTACTGCATCTGGTCCTATTAAAGCTGTGTTTGCGTGGGCATGTTTAATAGTCCACCAAAGGCTGATGCATAATTTTCTGCTGTGTTTGATCTTGTGAGTTTAAAATTTGTTAATGTCTGCTTGGCAGAGAAGTATTTGGTGGTAGGTGTGAAACGTGTGTGTGTGTACATGTCACATAGGTTCTTTCTCCAATCCAATCAACACTTAGTAGGCACACAGCTGGCACACAGCTGGTCATTTGCTCAAACACACACAGGCACGCACGACAAGCTTTGTAAAAGAATATGATCCAACCAGTTAAGATCAGGGGAAAAATCGTTACAAGAAACGTGGGCTTAAGGCGAGGAAATAACACGCACCCAGCCAGGAGGAGATCTATCAGTAATAGACAGGTGCTCAGTCATCAGAGAAACACACACTCAAATGTAATGGAAAGCTTTCATTAAGAGCTGCTAACCACACCCCGTCTCTCCTGTCTTTCTCAGACTATTCTAAGCTCTCCACAAGTGGTCGAACCAAACCAGACAGCACAGTCTATCCACACCATCTATATCAGGCCACTTACAATGAGCTGCTTTACATGAGGGCAGCAGAAGTGCCCGAGTTATTTTGGCCCTGTTGGCTTTGGATATAATAAGGTTTACACACTGACTTTACTTAATCATTGTTTTGCCTAAGTTTAATAGCACATGATAATAAGTTTTATAGCAAGCTATTATTTTAAACGATAAAGATGTTATCTAGTATAAGAAGGAGTGATAACATGTCATCAGATCTACTCTTAAAAAAAAAAAAAAAAAAAAAACTTCTGAATTCTGAAACCAGCCTAAGCTGGTTTAAACTGGTCTCATCTAGTTAAATATGGACTCCCAGCTGGTGTTCCGTTGGGCGACCAGCTGGTCCCGCAGCCTGATCAGCTGAAAAGTGGCCAAAACTTTCTTAAACCATCAGACAGGTCAGGAGACCAGCAAACCCGTCTTATTTTTCATCAAGGCTTCTCCTGTTAATGTCACACGAATCAGAAAAGCATGTCTAACACTGTAGGCATTTGTACATTCAAGCTCTTACATGACTAATTAATTCACCCGGGAGTGAAATAATGGTCTAATGGCATGAATTATTGACCGTTTGTGAGTGAAATATGTAGCATATTTGTAAAAGATTTATTCTATCATTAATACGCAAAGCCCAGTATATGCAGAGCCTTGATGCAAGTACTAATTTAATGTGTACCTGTGTAAATGGCCACAGTTTCTCATTCATTGGCTCAGGAGATGCAGAAGTACTCATGTTACCTGTAGAGTGTCCAGCGTGAAATCTACTGAGGTCATCTGTCCCACAAACCTCTGTTACGCAGACAGGGAACCTGAGAGCACCATGCTGCAGTCAGACAGCACAGAAACCTGAAGACCAGTCTGGTGTCTGCTTACTAACACTCACGAGCAGGCAGTGGTGGGCACACAATCAGCACAGCTACATGACTGATTTGTGAAGTCACAGGAAAAAGAACATGGAGTCAGTGTAACATAAATAGATGCATTCTCAAGAAGTCCTCCCCAAACTCCCCATGAGAGCCTACTGTCTGCAGTGTGTACGTATTTGTCTCTGTGCCTGTCACATGTCATCTATGGTAGAGGGTTTCAAAGTCGGTTCCGCATGGGGGTGCTTGGGAGCCTGCTGAAAATTTGAAAAAGTTAAAAAACAAACAAACTATTAAACAGACTATTAAATAAACAAATAATTAAAAAAAATATATATATATTTAAGTGAAATTTAAAAATATATTATAAAAGTATTTTTAATCAAAGTCAACCTAAGTTAACAATTTTAATTAATACATTTAAAGAGCTGTATATTATCGTTTCGTTTTGCTCTCTAACTGGCTGGAAATCATGGTATTAAATCACAATTATGTTATTCTATTGACAGTTCAAGTTCTAAACAATAAGAAATAAAAAAATAAAAATAAAAAATAAAATAAAAAAAATCACACATCAAGTTTATATTTTAAAAGCTTATCCACTACCGTTCAAATTTTAGTTAAAAAAATAAAAACTTTTATTCAACAAGGATGCATTAAGTTGATTGAAAATTACATTAAAGACTTATTTTTAATGTTAGAAAAAAATGAATAAAATAAATGCTGTTCTTTTGAATGTTCTATTCATCAAAACTACTGTTTTCACATAAATATTAAGCACCACAGCTGTTTTCAACACTGATAATAATAAGAAATGTTTCTTGAGAATCAAATCAGCAAATTAGAATGATTTCTGAAGGATCATGTGACACTGAAGACTGGCGTAATGATGCTGAAAATTCAGCTTTGTCATCATAGGAAAAATATTTTAAAATATGTTTAAACAAAAATTATATTATTATATTTTGAATTATAATAATATTTCACATTACTGCTGTCTTGTTGTCTTGGTGAGCATAAGTCAATTTAAAAAGTGAGGGAGGGGGATAAATAATAATAATAATAATAATAATAATAAAAATTACTTAATTTTGGAACATTGTTGTCTTTATAATTTGATGCTTAATAGTTCCCTTGCAAGCAATCTTCAGACTTTGGGGTACATAGCATCGAAAGGTTCAAAACCGTGATCTATGATCTGAGCACATGAAGGCCTCTACAACACAAACACCACAGATTAAACTGTTCAAATCACTGCACATTTGTATATACAAATAAGCTAATTTCACATTTTTATTAGTAAGCAAAGTAGAAAAACCACATTATAGTCTTCTTGATAGACATATAAGAGACCCACTTTGTTTGGGTCAGAAAAGGGAAACCAGATGATAAAGGCTTCAGTCTGTTTTCACAGACTGTATTCTTCTAGAGGGGTGAACCCAAGTTTACATTGTGAGTGTATTTTTAAACTAGAGGCCTGCATGTGGGGCTACAAATTAAAGGGTGAGCTGGAAACCAGTATAATCTCCTGATACCTTCGTTTTCAGCACATTTAAATGGCAAAATAAACAACGGCATCGTCATATCAAACACAACCCCTAACCAGAGTGTGTTCTGTGGGATTGGTTAAACAAATGAAAAGCATGCACTGTAAACAGATTCGCTTTTGGTTTTTTTCTCTCTCTCCTCCCCACTCTTCAAATTTGTGAGCTGCAGCAAATTATGGGGCCATAATGAGAGGCAGATTTAATGACATGAGAGTTTTAATTAAATGAGCGAGTGATGATGAGACTTATTCACTCCTTCATTTTCTAAACTTCACTCAGAGAAAAAAGAAAAAGAAAAAAACACTTACAGGTCATTCAGAGGACAGCCTTCAGAATGGTGAGAGAAAATATGTTGCATTTGCAAATGGTTATTGACGGATCCAAAAGTAGGCGGTGAAGGGACCACTGATGAACATTTATGTTGTACAGTGAATAAAAGCCTGAAAATAGATTCACTTCCATATAAACAGGGTTATTATTCTCACACAAGTTAGCTAGTGACATCATAGCTCTGTCCATGAATCTGACTCAAAGAGAGAGAGAGAGAACAGACACATGAAACATGCATCTGGAATGGACAGATTAAATCTGTTTCAGCACTTTGACTAAGTGGAGAATATATATATATATATATATATATATATATATATATATATATATATATATATATATATATATAATCTGACTCAAATACATTATTAGAGCACCTCTGTGTCTCACTGTGGATGACTAAATATTTTAAAGTAACATGACTGTATTTTTCCCTCATACTTTTTATTTTAATAAGTTTACTAGAACTGCAATGTAATTGTCACCACTTATCCTCAGTGTAAAGATAAGTTGGGAAAAACACCACTGTAAATAAGGGACAGATGTCTGAAAGATAACCATGTGAAAGATGATGAAAATGATCCAACAATTAAACAAAACACAAGACAGAGAGATAGAAAGATCACTAATTGATAATAAAATAAACACATTTTATAAAATATATAATAATCTAGAAAATATGAAATATTAAATATAAAAACAGTATAATACTTAATACTGTACTAAGGGTAACAAGGAAGATGAATGAGAAAAGCAGTGCTTTAATGAGAAACAAAGTGTGTCTGTTTTACATGCCTATTACTCTGATTTAGTCAGCACAACTCATGACTGTCCCTAAAGGCACTGTACATGTGGCAACTTGAAATGCATTAATTTTCCCAGTGTTCTTGGAGTTTGGATGGAGCTTCTGCCTGCCTTACACAATGCCTTTTTTCCCCTGAGAATGAACTTACACCCAAAACTAATTCCATGAAAACACAGGGATGAACAAGAGAGCGAGGACAGCAGGTTTGATTACTGAATAAATGACGCAAAACATTGTCGTCCTCTTCCATTCACAAGAAGGGCAGCCAGGGCCCAAAATGTACGTATGTATGTTTGTTTGTCTGTTTGTTTATTTATTTATTTATAATGACGAGTGAATTGGGAAAATGTATGGGCCATAAATACTTCTTACCAGGCAT
Source organism: Chanodichthys erythropterus (assembly GCF_024489055.1). NCBI lineage: Eukaryota > Metazoa > Chordata > Actinopteri > Cypriniformes > Xenocyprididae > Chanodichthys > Chanodichthys erythropterus. Next base: position 29,765,124 of record NC_090231.1, on the reverse strand, counting down.
GCAACTCTATTTTAAATTATTTTATTTTATCATTTTAGTCTGGAAAAAGACAAAAAACTAAAATTGTGATGTTCTTCCATTTTAATTTTGGTGGCTTAGTTCAAGAAAGAAAAAATACCATATGAAGAAAAAATAATATAGATATCCTATATTAAATATATGATGGTGAATTAAGCAAACATAAGCTTATATATATGAATATCCTATACTATAACATTTTAATACCAACTCACAAATACCATTTAGTGAATGTTAACTCTATGTCCATACACACTTTGCACACCCCACTGAGTTTAGAGTGTGTTTGTGTAAAAACATTACGCACAGAACTAAATGAAATGAACAAGAAATTATTTTCTAACACAAAACTTCAATTCTCAGAAAAGTAAAAGCTTTTTGAAGCTTTCTACTGAAAGACCCTGAGACATCTCTGGAAATCTTTCAGGAAGCTCAGCCCCACATACACCTCTGGCACACAGGCCGCTTAAAATGGCTTGTGGTCTACATGAGATATTACATCCCTGTTAAAGCTGCTCACATGGACCTTACCAAGACTGTGGACCCGTGAGTGGAGCAGTGAGAGGAGGTAGAACTGCTTGCTGGTCAGACGGAGTTGGAGCAAAGCGAATGAAAGCCAGCTGAGTGGCTGAATCTGGTGCCAACACATTAAAGATCTGTCAGGGTTACTTACAAGCAGCTCTGAGTGCTGGATCGCCAATGAGGGGCTACTGTAGATGGGAATCACAGGGACTTCATGCGCACATGAAGTGTGCAAGTACACGTATCTCACGCACTCCACTGACACACACTCCTTGCCACTCCTGTATTTGTGCAAACTCAAAGTATTTTTTTGAACAGTAATAAAGAAGTCTTTATTTTTCTTGGCTTAGCTTCAGACTTGCTCTACTTTCCACCTCCTTACCACAACTCAAACACACACACACACACAGACTCAGACACGCACACACCACAGCAGCCAGATTGGCTTTCCCCACTGAAGTTATGCCATGGCGGCTGGAGCCAATCAGATGCTGCGCTGCCCTAATATCCCAGATATCCCTGCTCTCTTTCAAACAAACAAACTCAATTTATGGACACATTGATTTGCATGTCAGTGGCCAAAGAGAGAGAGAGAGGCATAATCGACAGCCTTTTTCTGACCCAGGTGCAGCAGTTCCAAGGCTTGGCTAACAACAGCAGCTATTACAACTCCAGCCTCCCCAGATCACAGGAAAACATATGCAAACTAAATCATGACCAGAAGTATCTGGATTATTAAATGCTGGCCCTCAAGAAAAAGGTGAAAACATGAGAAAAGAACAATAGGAGAGATTAGACATGCTTTGTAGATGTAACAGTCCGATCTGTTGTGAGAAAACCTGGCCAACAGATTGGTGTCTGTTTTTGGTCTAAAGCATAAGAAATACTGATGTAAATCATGCAACACTTTGTGAGAGACATGTTTTGAACCAAAACAGAGACAGCAAGTGTACAATGCGAATTAACATGCAGAATATGACCAGACCCAGATGGAATACATGGGCTTTTTCCTCCACATTTTCAGTGCTGATTTTGGGGAAAAACAATGTCTCAATTATCTCTTCCATTTCAAACCCACTTAGGCTGAATTAAACCAAGAACACACTACAAGACAAAGGGTCATCGCCCTGGGCACATTTAAAGACTCAAGTTTTGTGTTTTCTGTCATGTCGGTGCATTTTACTTAGATAATAGCATACTAGGCGTGTCAATTACAAGATCATTTAGTTATAATCATGAAATTCCCATTTCACAAAACTCAAATACTCAAAGACTTGATTCTTGATAATAGGTCAACAAAGAAAGTGGAGGAAAGGCTTTTGCACACTAGAAAAACAACAACACTATTTTCTGTTTCAAACTTTCACATAGCATCTTTTGGTTAAAAAACATTAAAAATTCAAATCTAGATTTTGATTTTCAAAGGTTTATTATAAAAACGGATAATTTTTTCCTCCAAAATGCAATGAATCCATGACACTTTTTTTTTTTTTTTTTTTTTTCAAAATGCAATTAATCCATCAATATAAAAGTTATTTTTCCTATTGAAAATACACAACAAAGTTAATTCACATATATGACAGCCTCTGAACTTTGTCAATACTACTCTTATATACAGGCATTTGACTAAAAATACATTCAGTCGTCGCTCCCAAAATGAATTCAACGAGTCATCTTGTTAATGCTATAAATTATGTCTCCGTTTGTCATAACCCAAGAGTATTTGTCGCCACCGCACGGTTAAAATAAACACATTTGCCGTGTACATTGGTATTAAAGGTGCCATCGAACGTTTTTTTACAAGATGTAATATAAGTCTAAGGTGTCTCCTGAATGTGTATGTGAAGGTTCTGCTCAAAATACCCCATAGATTATTTTTAAATAATTTTTTAACTGCCTATTTTTGGGCATAATTAGAAATGCGCCGATTCAGGGCTGCTGCCCCTTTAAATTAAATGAAAATAGCGACGGCTCTTGTCTCTGTGAATACAGTAATAAACGATGGTAAATGTTAACTTTAACCACATTTAACAGGACATTAGCAACATGCTAACGAAACATTTAGAAAGACAATTTAAAAATATCACTAAAAATATCAATCCAGTGCTCATCCAGACGTTACTGGCTGCCCTTGTCTAATGCCTTTCATAATGTTGGGAACATGGGCTGGCATATGCAGATATTGGGGCGTACACCCTGACTGTTACGTAACAGTCGGTGTTATGCTGAGATTCGCCTGTTCTTCGGAGGTCTTTTAAACAAATGAGATTTATATGAGGAGGAAACAATGGAGTTTGAGACACACTGTATGTTATTTCCATGTACTGAACTCTTGTTATTCAACTATGCCGGGGTAAATTCAATTTTCAATTCGATGGCACCTTTAAAAACGGCTTTTAAAAACTGATTCAGTTTTGGGGACGGTGACAGAAGTTTGATGCTGTCGTGGAACAAGCAACAGCCGGCATTTTTCCTCATCTTCTTAATCTCCTCACGTAAATTATTACATTTCAATGAGTTAAGTTTTTTCCCCACCGCAGGAACCACCACAAAATTATAAATTTTTCTGTTTTTGTTGATCACAAAGTACAAAGTAGATAAGTACAACTAGGAAGCCGGCTGTATTCAGAGCGCCGCCATTACTGTTTACAGTGAGTGGAATGGAGCGCTGTGATTGGTTGAGCGGATATATCGCATTCTGCAGAAAAATTAGATTGCCGTTTGTTGCGTTTTGGAAAGAAGGGGAGAAAACATGACAGAATAACACGACGGATATCGCATTTTGCGCAAAATAAATAACTGACTTTTCAATACCGACAAGATACAATACTGATTTTGCCGAAAACTCAATTTTTAAAAAAATTGAGGAACCAAACTCTTCATATATATATAAAACTACCTTTAAAATATACACCTGAGAGAAACACTGCATAAAACATTAATTGCCTATCCACACGAAGACACGTTTAGGTGTATCTGTAAAAGTTTTGTATCATATTTAGCGTTTCGTCCACACGGATCCGGCGTTTTGGGAGCCTGAAACCGCTATTTTTTAAAACCGGGACCCAGAGGGGAAAAATCTGAAAACGACGCCCTTGCCTTTTCGTGTGTATTTTGTGAAACGATGATGTCATCACCTAATGTCTCGACCCTAGTCAGACACCACTATGTAACGTAACAGCAACAACAACAACAATAGCAGACTACATGCTTGTGTTTGTGCCGCAGAAGCTACTGAATCTATTAGTTTTACTCAAGTACAGCTTCATTTCTAAGCTTTACTAAAGTTTGTATACAGCGCGCAAGGTTTATGTGAATGTTCCAAGTCTTATTCTCCGTTTTTTAGTGTATCTCTGTGGCAGAATTACAGCACCACATACTGATCTGGCATGTATGCTACATCGCTTTGAGCTGGTTTCAGTGGTTTCGTATGTACGCAGATATTTCTTGTGATGAATTTCAAGAAATTTCAAGTCATAGCATATCCGGCTAATCCTGCGTGGGCACTCGTTGAGTTGGCTACAATCAGGTTTTGTTTTTTTTGTTTTTTTAGACAGAATAAAAACATTAAAGGTTGACAGGCCTCAGTCTTGTAGTGTACACTCAGCTTTACATGCCAAAAAGAAAACCTCAACACACTTTTCAAACACCACACTATTACGCCTGGGCTATAACGAGCTGCTCGAGCCTGAATGTTGGACACTGATATGCGAAAGAAAAAAAATGTTGACATGTAGTCCACTTTAAGAGAGCAGCATAACTCACAGAGTGGTGCCTGTTAGTCCAGCTAGAATAACACTGTGGCTGGAGAGTTTTACTGTCCCACTACTGCTTGTGAAACATATATTCCAATGACAGCTAGACAGCATATGACCGAGTGAGGGGGAGTAGAGAGAGAGAGAGGAGGGATGAGGAGGTGAGTGTGGCAGGACAAGGTGAAAGTGATGTGTGTGAAGCTGCTGTTCATGCACTCCCATGTCACACATCACAGACTGGTATGGGTGTGGAGTGTGAGAGAAGCATGCATACCCATACACACTTCTTTAACTCAAAGTAACCATGCAAACAGTCATGGTAGTGTATGCAGGAACAGCATGCAAAACAATCTCTCTTTCTCTCTCTTTCCACAAACGTTGCTTTAAGACTTTACAGTGGCCAATAACAGTTAATGTGAGCAGGAAGAAAAAAAACAGACCATCATTCAGTGCCGCTCCCCCTGGAGGCCGGGGCAGGAGGTGTGTGAGCTAGACAAACGAAGCGTGTCGTTCATTAGCGAAAAGATCACATTTTACCGGTGGAGCGACACTTTTAGTGGCGTGGGGGGGCTCTGTGAAACCTCAGCCAGAAAAGCCCCTCTGTTTACCTTCCAGAGTCATTAGGCAGGCTATCACCTGACACACTCTCAGGTAAACGCCGCTCTCGGGGGCCAGATGTACATTTCATCATGGCCTCACAGCACGGCTGGAAAAATATGTGCAGAAACTGAAAACCGCATTTCCAAAAATTGCCTGCTTGTCCCCGCTGTTAGTTTTGGACATGAGTCTTCTCTGAAGCACGAGCCTTGGCATCCCAGCCTGTGCCAGACTCTTAAAAGCCAGTAACTGATATCAGGTCTCTGTGGCCCATCATGAATTTATAAAGATATTAAAATACTGCAAATCCCCTAGGAATCTGTTTTACACGTTTACTAGTTGTACGTCAAGGTGGGAGACAACACTGCTGAATTATGGGGGATACTGGATTTAGGTGAATAACTTCTGGGAAGTGAAAAGGAGCGCCTCATTTAGCATATCGCTTAAATGTTTGGAGTCGGTATGATTTTTAATGTTTTGAAGTTTTGAAAGAAGTCTCTTATGCTCACAATTTATTTGATCAAACCGTAACACGGTTACATAAATATAATTTAAAATAACTGCTTTCTATTTGAACTGCTTTAAACATGTCTTATCATCATCAATGTTGAAAACATATCAAATCATATTTTTGGAAACCGTGATACATGTTTTTAGGATTGTTTGATGAATAGAAAGTTCAAAAGAACAGCATTTATTTGAAATAGATTTTTTTTTCTAACATTGTAAATTTAATTCTGTCAATTTAATGCATTCTTGCTGAATAAAAGAATTCATTTCTTTCACAAATATATATACCAAAATGGATATATGGCTACGTTCACACCGCAGGCTGAAACGACCCAATTCCGATTTTTTTGCCCCTATGCGACCTGTATCTGATCTTTTCATGACAGTCTGAACGACACAGATCCGATCTTTTCAAATGTGACCCAGGCCACTTGGGTATGTGGTCCTGAATCCGATACGTATCCGATCTTTTGAAATGCGACCTCCGTCTGAACGGCCAGACCACATGTATCCGACCCGTACGTCATTGATACGCTACAAATGTCATAATTGTGCGTTGAAGTAGGCGGGAACGAGAAGATAAACAACAACCATGGCGGACGATGCTGCTGAGACCAGTCAATGGAAGGGAAGCGAGGTCACAGATTTAATTAATATTTGGGGTGACAGCTCTATTCAGGCCAAACTCGAGGGCTCTTATCGGAACCGGGCGGTTTACGAAAACATTTCCAGCAAAATGGCCGAGCGTGGTTACAGACGATCCTGGCTCCAATGCCAGCGAAAAATAAAAAGCCTCCGAGCCAAATACAAGGAGGTTAAAGCCTGGAACAAACGAGGTGGCCGTCTACTTCCGCAAACAACGAGTGACGTCGTTGACCGTTGCATACTCTTCTGCGCATGCGGGTCACTTTTGGGTCATTTCACGTTCACACAGGAGATCACAAAAGGTCGCATTTAATTGAAAATGTGAACGGCCTTGCAAAAAAATCGAATCTTTTCAAAATTGAGCATTAAGCCCTGCAGTGTGAACGTAGCCTATGTCAACCAAAAATGCAGTGTGGAACATTAGGTGCTTTATCAATGGTAGTAGCTTACCCCACATAGCAGAAAGTGAGGAGCTAAACATGATAAAGCTAGATCAACGCATATGACATTTTAAATGTCATTTGTCTTAAATGAAAAACAGTGAATGAATCAAACTATATCAGAGGTTTTTAAACTTTCTGAGACAAAGGAACTTCAAAAATAAGGATCCCATTGGAGGGACCACCTCCTTCAAATATAAAAGCAGCTTTATCAGGATATGTGACCATGGACCACAAAACCAGTCGTAAGGGTCAATAAATAAGCTTTCCATTGATGTATTGTTTGTTAGGTTAGGACAATATTTGGCCGAGATACAACTTTTTTTAAAGTTGTCCAAATGAAGTCCTTAGCAATGCATATCCACTCACAAAACTACATTTTTGATATATTTACAGTAGAAAATTTGCAAAATATCTTCATGGAACATGATCTTTACTTAATATCCTAATGATTTTTGGCATTAAAAAAAAAATCGATAATTCTGACCCATACAATGTATTGTTGGCTATTGCTACAAATATACCCGTGCGACTTATGACTGGTTTTGTGGTCCAGGATCACAAATATTACGTTTTTAATATTAAAAATGGCCACCAGTCCCTGTGAGTTGTCTGCATACATGAACTGAACCCTTCTGCAAGAGTTTGTAAGAAAAAATGCAGCTATGATTTATTCAGAAAGACAGCGTCATCTACAGCGAATGCACATGTTGTTGTTCAGATGAAATGCTGGTGCTCATGTAGCAATGAGGCAGCTGGCCCTCATACATGCAACATAATTTATAAGCACGAGACAAGTTTTTGTACAGGTTTCATAACAAAAGCACGACAACTGAGGGTGTGCGTTCATACCATCTGCAGAATCAGTGTCGTGCACTGCTAATCTCTTTGGTTGGGAAGTTTGGTTAGGCAGCGACGGAACATTGATGGCGACAGCTGCTCCTTTAAAAAGGAGAAACAGGGGAAAACTTCAATCTGATCTATGTGCGGTAACACAGCAACTGTTAACCGTTGACAAGTGCTTTGTACTTCGGGTCTGTGTTTCTCTGGTAGGATCACAAGTCTGGATGTATTAATGGAGGAGAAGAGCTTCTATTTGGGCTGCAGACCGCACTGGCCTCAGCCATTTCAAAACCACTTTAAATGTGTATTAAATGATGAAATGAGACAACATCTTTTAAGCTCACAGTAGGGCTTTTCATTCCTCAGTGGAGCGTAGGTTCTAATAACAGAGCGGAGCTTTGAATCTACACACACACACAAACATAAAACTTTCTGTAACTCTCCGTGGATAATAAGCACTGACTGGTACAACAGAGACATATGGATCTCTTTCTTTCCTTCTGTCTCCCTCGTTTTCCTTGCCTGTTTCCTCTTTCGCTCTACATCCAGTCCAGCACAGAGGGCATGAGTCCTGTCACTTGTGTCCGCTTGAAGGGAGCGGGGTCCCTCCTGACGCTCTGAAGTTTGATGCGGACAGCTGCTGATAATTATTTCGGCTTTCCAGTGTCGGTCGGCTCTGACGGAAATATTCTCATTGTTGTCTCGCTGCCATCCGAGCAATTCCAGACTGAAGTTTAGCAGGTCACAGAGACGAAACGAGTAACCACAAGAGCTATCCTTCACAAAATAAAATCACAGAGCATTAATCACAGATAGGAACAGACGTGGCTCAATCCAGAAGTATGGCTCTCCCCGGACATCAGGCCAGCTATGGCAGTCAAATCGGGGACAACACATGTTTCTGCTTATTAAACATCAGCCAGAGCAGCGAGACAGTTCCAGATGACATGGCTCACCACTGCATATCACTTTACACGGTTCACCAGAGACATGTGTTTGCAAAATGAAATAACTAAACCCAATCAGAGTTTTATGTGTTTGCTGGAATTCAATTAGACTATGATTAATAGGGGCTTTTGGGCCAAACGGTGCAGAGGCTGAGGAAAGACGTCTACGGGCTGGTCGGGTTGCGAAGGGATTGCTGTCAAGATTATAGACACGTACACTGGATAACACACAGAAAGAGTGAAAGTAACACGGTGAATAACTTCACAACTTCTACTATGTGAGCCTGCTCAATCACCCAGCTCTGAACCCTCAAATAGCTGCAGAGTTAGAAGACTCTGTCCAAGCACAGAAAGGCCTGGGTGGGACAATAAAACAGAAACATGACTGACAGCACTGGATGAAATTCATCAATGGCCTAAGCGTGCTTGCAAGCCTGGGCCAGGGCCACAGGTGAGAAGTTCAGGAAGATCAGGAGCAGGAATTGGTGATATCAGTGCTGACAGAGGACAGGAAAAGTTTACAGCTTTCTGAATGAACAAGGGAAGAAATAACCTTTTCAATGCTATCAAAAAGGTCACTTTGGGATGACAAAATTTACTACGAATCAACACTGCAAAGACACATGGACACTTTTCAGACCCACAGGGTTTTAGCTTACCTGTCTAATGCACTCATTACCATGATTTATTGGTATTACAATTTTTAGTAAGTGAATTATTTTCTTTTAAATTTACATTTTAATAATTTAATGCATTAGTATCTTGTCATGATCTCACAAACCCCTTGCAGTTCTCTCACGAACCCCAGTTTGGGAAACCCTGATGTAAAGGTCCTTCATCACAAGAATGTTAGAGAATTATGGAATATACAGTCTCACCAAATAACAGTTTAACAAATAATCAAACATCCTTCCTAACACATATGTGTCCACCATTTCCATTTCATTCTCTAGGGGAGCTGTACGACACCCATGAGGGCCAGTTCAACACTGGATTTGCACAGAAGATTAAAATGACAGTACATGCTAGTCGATGAGTTGAATCAACTCACAATAATAACATAAATGTATCCTCTAACCATTCAGAAACATCCAGTTGCATTCTTAAAGTTATAATTTCTTCCTGAGTCTCTCCATCAGTGTCCAACTTCAGTTTGAACAATGTTGAACACCGCTACTGACAATTGTCTTTTCTTTTTTTTTTGGCTGCGTGAGATTCTCCAGCTTTGTCATTGTTGAGTATCTGAAGCGCAAGCTGTTAAAGCTCCACCCTCTTCTGGAAAGGGGGCCAGGAGCAGCAGCTCATTTGCATTTAAAGGAATACACACAAAAACTGCATATTTTTACTCACACCCAAATAGAGGCAAATTTGACAAGCTATAATAAATGATCTGTGGGGTATTTTGAGCTGAAAACTCACAAAATTGACACTGTAAGTGCATTTGGAAATAAAGTTTGCATCTATTCAACTGTATTCATGTATATACAGTAAATTATTTTATTAACTGTATACTAAAAGCAATCACAGAAAATACTCATTTTCTGTAAATTTCACAGACATGCCTTAAAGCAGCAGAGCTTTAGCATTTGCTAGGTTTCTAAAATACCATTAAGTCCACAGGATACAGTAGAAAGTATGTTGTCATTGAGCTGTATGTCTTCAGTATGTCTGAAGGGCAAACAGATGACGTACAGAACCCTAATAAGCCAGTATTCTACAAACTTATTGTAAAACATGGTTTTGACCCCAGTCCACCATTGCATTATCTCTTAACAGAAGCTTGAGTACTGGTGAATCAATTAAACCCTGTCCTCAGCACAAGGGATTAAAATAACTAGTCCGAGAGCTGCTCTGATAAGACGATTTGAGATTTGCTCTCATCTGATAAAATGATTATCCAAAACAATATTTGATTTAAACTTCAAACAGCCTGTTAAGCTATTTGGTTTATTTTAAAGTTTAAATGCCAACATGTTTCGATTGCAGTGGAAGACGGAAAAATAACTTTAAATTTTTTAAACTAAGTAAAGACACATTCAGTTGACTTTAGTAGATGGATAAGAACCCACCGTTGTTGTCAAACACACTAAAAACAACTTTTTAAACCAGCACTGCTGAACTGAAATGGAGCTGAAACCACATAACCTCGAAAAAAGTAAGATTAAAAAAAAAAAAAACTTCTAATTGAAAAAGGGCTTGAGTTATGACAAGCTGGAATAACTTTAAGCCACACTCACTCTTTTAAAGCAAGCACATATTTTCCTATCTGTGACAGTGACTCATTTTTAATGTGTTGCCAAGATACTTATTCGTAAGTTTAATCACCCATGAAGTGATCCTGAGTGCATTAATCACAGGCTGACTGAAAAGTTATATAGAGGAGCATGCTTTGAAAGAGACACAAATCTCTCAAGCCTGTTTAAAATGATGCCCCTTTAAGACAGCCACAAATCAATCAAAATATGCCACTTTGTGCACCGTGCAAGAGAGAAACGGTGTCTGTCTAACTGTATGTCGACCAATTTGTCTGTCACTCCATCTTCCACCTCTTCCCTTCCCTCTCTCTCTAATCACTTCTTACCGTCTTTTATTCTCAATGTATGTCTCCTGAATCTCTCTCAGGACTGCTGTCTTTCAGCGCAGCATATCACAAAAGCTAGCAAACGACAATTAAAACTGATACGCTTCCCTTTGGTACGGATGATGAGAGAGAGCTATAGAATGAAAGAATACTAACGAAAAAACACTGTTCTCACCCCCTCCGAAGTCTCAGGACAAGTAGTGATATGATGTTCATTGATCTTTATTACAATAGTAGCGAGCTGTAAAATGTTTCATGGGTTTGTACCGATCTAACTCTTCCTCATTCATAATTACCACTACACATGTAGAACCAAGGGCAACTTCAGAGGAGGTTCAAGAAGAGAGAACGGGAGAGAGAGACGGGGAATCTCTAAGGGTTCTTTCTGTCTCTTTCGGCCCTGAGGCTATGAGCACTGCTGTATGCTGCATACCTGAAGCAACTTAGTTTTACAAAGATCAAATTAAGCAGCTAACTCGCAATATGAAATGACAGTTCCTCTTTTCAGTCCCACTTTTTTCTCGCTCTTCCCCTGGTGGTAAAAAAAACAGCACCTTTTTTATTAATTTCATGCCAGACCTAAAGCAAGCATGAAAAGTTTAACACCATGTATTTGTTATTTTTAAATAGTCTTTATAATGTAAATTTCGAATAACTGTGAGAGTTATTCGCAAATGCGTTCAATGCTTTAGGTTTTGGTTTGAAGTAGAGTCTCAGATGCATAGTGTACAGAAAGAGAGAGAGAAATCTGTTCCCAAATCTAACAAGCTACCAACTATACCTACTCAGTGTCCTATAAGAGATGGAAGCTCATAATGACCATTTTGAGCGCTCTACATAGGCAGCAACTCCACAAGCTACACAAATAGAGCTCCACGCGGGAGACTCGACTCATATTTGTTCTTCCAGTGTTCCTGCAGCTCAGCTAGCCGAGAAATGTCAAGATTGTGGGTTCGATTCCCAAGGAACACACAGATAAAATGTATAGCCTGAAAGCATTGTATGTTGCATGATAAAAGTGTCTGCCAAAAGCATACATTTAATACTTTGATGTTAGCATGTTGCTAAGCAGACAATCATTAGGGGCTTTCACACCAAATAGTTCTAGGAACTCAGTTATAGGAACTAGCCACTAGGATAGTTCCCTGAGAACTAATTTCTCCGCAAGGAAATGTTCCTGGTTGCATTCGCACCGGGAATAGGAACTCTGAAGCAGCGTCTCTTTAAGCGCAGCATTTACAAAGAATGGTGGATGGAGGATGTCGTGATTGGAGCTGTGTTTGTAGTGTGGCGTGGGTTTTGTGATAACGGAGATGGAATGTAAATGCATAATTTAAGTGACTGAAAGAGCAAAAACTGGGGCTAAGAGACGAAATCTCCTATGACAACTTTTAGTATTACATATCATCAAGGAGGAGAAAAGAACACAACCCTGCAGACAACAGGTAAATGCCGTTATCGCTGTTTTCCATGTTCGTGAAGTAAATATGTTTACATGGCTTTTAAAAAATGCTGGTGTTTGACATGCATTTGACCAATCAACATACACTCACTTCATTGATAGTTCTTATAGTGCTGGTTTAGACCCTACTCTAAAATATAATTCAGTTCCCCCAAAAGGAGTTCCTAGAACTAAAATCATTCCTAGTTCCTGTGTTGCTAACACGGCAAAATCCAGGTACTTCAGCCAATAGTTCTTCTGAATTAATTATATTTATAATCAACATTTTTCTTGCACCACTATAATTAACACTAGGTATTAGTTCACCCAAAATTAGACATTGTAATAATTGTCTCCTCCTCGTGTTGCTCTAAACCTGTATGACTATCTTTCCTCGGTGAACACAGCAGATACTTTGAATTTTTTTGTTACTCCATAGGCAGCTTACTAGGTTCTGGAATAGAGATAGAGAGAAACAGAGAACTACTCAGCTTAGCAACAGGAGATACAGTTGTGCGAGTAATATATCCGATTCATGTGAAATCTCATTGAGTTTTACTCCCATTTCAAGATGCAATTTACTGAATTGCTGGGGGTGAAATTCAAAATAAAGAAATTAAATTTATACACCTTTAGTGCTCAGTCTGTCTACAAGATAAATGGGTTTAAATGGCAGTTCCACATACACAAACGCACACAGGCTTTTTGTTCATTGTTCAATATTACAATAGCGCAGGATCATAAAACAGTGCTCTAACACACCTGCTGTTGTTCTGACTTCTCTCTTCCTGTCTATCTCTCCGTGCTCATGCGCTCATGTCGATTTCGCCGTTTTCTGGAAGATGGCTCTGAAAAGCATCTCTCTCTTGTTCCCAAATGTCCTCCACCAGCCTTCTGAAACATTAATACCAGTCTTTGAATCAGACTTGCCTACAGTGGGCCAACATCAGTCCAAATCTATGTGTTAGCTGCTCATTTAGAGAGACCAACATAGGAGAAAACCTAAATGATTTTTTGCAGCATTGTATATTTAAAGAGTATCAGTATGAGATGGTGCTCTCTAACCAGGCCGAGGTAAATCTGGCTCTCCTTGGCACACAGTGCATTATTAATGTCCACTGTGGAAGCCTAAAATATGTGTGTGTGTCCTATAGAAAGACATCATAGCTCAGCCCCTCTGGCATAGTTTAAACACTGAATAATGCATCCATTAAATGATAGAGTTAAGGGGCTAAAAGATGGAGAGCAAAGAGAAAAGAATAGAGAAAATCCCCTTCAGCAGAGGAAACGGGCCTCTTTAATATGGGACTACGAACAGTGTTTCTATGCCACTGGAGTGTATGAGGCCTGATTTAGGATGAACAACTGCAGATTACTAATGCGTCTGTGAATTACACTCTATAATAATCTCATAAAAAGAGCACATACGCAATCATAAAGTATCTTGTTTACAGACAGATCTAGCTGCAGAGGCCTTAACCTGCAGTTAACCCGCAGGCTGCAACACCAGAGTCTATCCATCTGACTCGCGCTTTTCATTTGTTTATCTGTTTCCTACTCAGTTTTAGGTGGATTACAGCATTAGACAGCCTAAGCCAAACTCACCCCATTCCTTTTCCTGTTTTATTTCTCCTCTTTATAACTCATCATGGCATTCATCTGAACAGAACTGGTACTCAGCTTTCCCAAAGCCATCATCTCTCTTTTTGCACACCAGAAGTTGATGGGTAAAGTCCTCTAAATCCTTTCTTTTGTGTGTGTGTGTGTGTTAGATTTCTAATAAAATAAAAGAAGTTTGTTTGGAGTCAGATTGGACAATTAAAACATTAAAATTAAAATAATAAATATGAAGAGGACAATTGCCTCAACTGACTAGAATATGCTAGTCATGTTATTTTCAAGTAGAATTTCTGGTACCACTTTATATCAGGTGACCTTAACTACTATGTACTTACATCAAAAAATAAGTACAATGTATTTATTGTGTTCATATTGTATTGAAAAAACACTTTTGCTGATATTCTGGTGGGATACGGATAAGGTAAGGGGCAGGTCTGGTGGTTTGGGTTGGTTTAAGGTTTAAGTTTTAAGGTTTAAGTTTGGGTTAATGTGTAAGGGACCGGTCAACAGTGTAATTATAAATGTAATTACACAAATTTATTATATGCAGGTATTTTTACAATGTAAAACATGCATGTACACAATAAGTGCATTGTATGAAATGATTAATTTAAACGTACAAGGTAGTTAAGGCCACCTAATATAAAGTGGGACTGAATTTATTTTTGTTTTATCAATGATAACGCAAATGTTCCACTTTTCATTCATAAAAAATAATATTAAATAAAGACATTTTATGTAGGCTAAAGCAAATGCACAATAAGGATAAGAGAACAGCTGAACTGTTTTAAAAATTAGATCCATAAAGAATTGAAAGGTGAATCAAATGGGACTTTAAATTTCTCTCTATTTGGCAAAAGCTCAAGGGTCACATTCCTCCTGGGTCACTGTGAAAGAAAACATACTACTGTTGCTGGCAGTACAATAGTTTTGAACAGAAGGAGAAGCCAAAAAAAAAAAAATGCTACAGCCTTTCTCTGTTCTGGTTTCTGTGCATGACAATCCACATAATCAAATATGTTCATGCATAGCAATTTAAAATACAGATATCCATGGGCTGACTTTCAAGGATTAGAAATTAAATGATTTCATTTTAGTCAGTTCTGAGCAGAAACAGCTTTTTAATGTTTTGGCTCAGACTTATACTTTCCAAATGATAACCACATAACAATAAAAGCATGGTTAAATCAACTTTGAAATGTCAAGAATAAAGAAATATTATTGAAAATGATCTGAACTTTATTAACTAATTACCAAAATTTAAAAATAATAATAATAATGTTTTCAACTGAAACATTGTTCTTGTTTTCTATTATGTTTTATAAAAAAATTTGCATTATTTTCTGGGTTTTTGTTTTTGTGATTTTTCAAATGACTAACATGCATAACAACTCTGTACTGCAGGTAAAGACAATTTTATCCATATATCCATTACAGCATCAGAGTATAAAAAATGGGTCAGTTTTTTGATGGGAGGCCTGTGCATCCGTACAGATGAAAGGCTAGAAGCGCCTTAGTCCATGCTAAATCAATGTAACCACACTCATGCACACATACACACACACTTGTATATATGGTTTACGGGGACTCACCATAGGCAATATGGTTTTTATATTGTACAGACTGTATATTCTATCCCCCTACACTACCCCTACTCCTAAACATACCCATCACAGAAAACATACCCATTTTCACAAAAAAAACCTGCATTTTTTAAATTTAAATAAAAATACTATTTAGTATGTTTTTTAAGCCATTAGGTTCACGAAGACACAGGAAGTGTCCTCGTAAACCATGTTTACATTGTAATACCCATGTCATTATACACGTGTCCTCACAAACCATGTATACAAGAACACACACACACACAAATTCACACTATAGACATACTTAAAAGAGAGTATCTCATCTCCAACTTTATCCTTTTGCATCCCTCTAAAACAAAAGAAAGTGAGCAATAGCATAGACACGGCAGAGAAGGACGGATTACAGACCTTTTCAAGGTTAGAAAGGATGTTAGTACTCACGCACGCACACACACACACACACACACACACACACACACACACACACACACACACACACACACACACACACACACACACACACACACACACTCACATACACGTTCTTTCATGAGCTAACCAGCAGCCTCTGAACCTCTTCCTTTCATCTGTGCAAAGAGTAATGTTTGGGAAAAGCTCTCAGTCAAGCTGCAGAAAAGCTAAGAAGTGTTGGCCATAGAGATGACAACTTCCAGGAAGATCTCCTTTATTTCTTAAAGCACAAACCTCAATGTCTGTGTAGTGTGTGTGTTAAACCTGCAGATGTAAATGCAAGATGGAACTGCAGGAGGGAGCTGTTTTGATCTGTGATCTGTGCGTACGTGAGAGTGAGAGAGAGAGAGCGAGAGAGAGAGTGAAAGGTTGTCAGGTGTTTGTGTGCAGAGGTATTGGAGGCTATGAAATATTTACCAAAGCAATAATGACTCCCCGGACAGAGCAAGAGAGGAGAGGAACGAGGGAGAGAAGGGAGAACTGCCACCCTTCACAGGAAAAGAGGGAAGAACAAAGAGGACGCAAGTTCGGCCAAGTTGTCTTTCTCTAGGAGTCTCTCTCTCTCTCTCTCTCTCTCTCTCTCTCTCTCAACAACAACAATAAAAAAAAGAACACAAAAAATATAAAATGAAAAATAAAACAACAATAATGATGTGGGGGTAAACACACCATGGGTCTCCAAATATGTGTGTGTGTGCTCTAAAGCAATATTTAGAGATATCATCTGATGCTTAACGGAAAGACAACGGAAGATCAGACTGAACTTAGTCTCTCTCTTCTTTTCACACACAGACTGTAATACAATAATCCTGTTGTTTCATGCTGACTAACTTCAAGGCATGGACCCCGGTGTGTGTTCTTTTAAGTGCAGGCGTAGTATTTAGCTTTGAGGTCACGCCTGCAATGCATGCTGGGGGACAGACTGAGCCGGAAGCAGGAGAGAGGAAGGATGAATTACCACTGAGCCGCTCTGAACACATACATACGCTGCACCCCGGGATCCACAGAGGGGCTCTCGGCCTCTTTACATGAGTAAACTACTTTCTGCGAGATACTCAAAAGTTCAGATAACTCAGATTTACTAGTGTAATTCCCTGTTGTACAATGACGGAGCATGTGTGTGTATTTTATTTCTATAACTGCTCTGTATATGGCGCAAAGTTAGTGGATGCAGTGATGGACGTGGAAGTGATGAAACACAGATAAAATACAGTGTGTACTAGATTAATTAAAATCAATTTTGTCTGTTTGTGCCTGCAATGTTTCAACTAAAAGCTCTCACTAAACAGCGAACTTACGGAACACACTTTTGTAATTTTTACAAATTGCAATTTACAGAAAAAAGAAAAAAAAGATTAAAGTCTGCACGAAACAGAGGTTGCGATAGTCTTTTCTTCCCTTTTGTGACATATATCAGAGTGAAATGGTTTCTTGAGCAAGAATGTAGGTTGGGACTTGTATTTGTCCATCGGGAATTGATTGGATCGTCGGATCATTGTCATTTGCTATTGTTGTGATCTCATGTGAGTGACACGAGTCCCGTTCTTGCGCTCAAAAACATGTCACCAGAGAAGAGATGTCGTTGCAAGAGGGGAGGGAGGTTACTTTGATTAAAGAATATGAGGGCTCATGAAAAAAAATAAATAAATAATAATAATGATGTGCACGGATAAATCATTTATAATGAATACTGCAACATTCCACAAAAAAATATATATATACAAATTGTAAATTTTGATTTTATGGTGACTTTTTAGAACATCAAACTAAATGTATTTTGAGTCACAACAGACCATTAACTGTATGTCTATCTCTGGCTACTCCATATACAACAGAATTTTTAAATGACAAATACTGTTGATCTTGTTACTCTTATTAATGATTGGTTGTTTACCCATTTAAGAATTCACCCAATCACAAAGAAGTTGTCCAGGCAGGACAAAAATACAGATTGAGAGCCCAATGTCCAATCAGATTCAAAGCAAATAGCGTTCATTATGCTACCATAGTCTCTCAGTGACTCAGTTATAGCATCCTGGCAGGGGGCAAAATGACATGTCTAGAGCCTCTTGTCTAATAAACATTGATTTTGAGTTCTATTAAAATCAATGCTATAGGTACTTGCCAAAGAGTGAAGAGATTAAAATGGATCACAAACAGCGTGACTCAAGTGTAATATTATTTAATGTTTATTTGCTAAAAAATATTAGAAGATTAGATAGATAGATAGATAGATAGATAGATAGATAGATAGATAGATAGATAGATAGATAGATAGATAGATAGATAGATAGATAGATAGATAGATAGATAGATAGATAGATAGATAGGTAGGTAGGTAGGTAGGTAGGTAGGTAGGTAGGTAGGTAGGTAGGTAGATAGATAGATAGATAGATAGATAGATAGATAGATAGATAGATAGATAGATAGATAGATAGATAGATAGATAGATAGATAGATAGATAGATAGATAGATAGATAGATAGATAGATAGATAGATAGATAGATAGATAGATAGATAGATAGATAGATAGATAGATAGATAGATAGATAGATAGATAGATAGTAACTGCAAAGCAGATTTTTGTTGGATAAAGGCTCATTCATACTGTCGTAAGACTCTGTTTGAGAACAACACACACCAAACTAATTCATCACCTCTATTTACAGTAATATTAGCACTTTCATTCTCTTGTATTGCAAAGTACACTGGGTTGAAACATTGAGCCACCGCTGAGAATAAATGCAGGGGTCAGACCAAAGCAACCAGGCTGCGGTGTATGATCTATAATTGATCGAGATGATAAACGTGTGCGTCTGTGTGCTTTCGGCTACTGCTGTCTGACAAATGACCAAACACAACCTTTAGAGCTGACCTACACAAACCGAGGAGAGGCGCGAGGTTGGCTGATGTCAAAAGAAAAACAATGAGTGGAACAAAATCGATGAAACTAGAGCAGCCATCGCTCCACCAACGAGGGACGTTAAACAACGACTGAGCTGCTGGGCAATTACCATGATTGGAGTGAGAGCATATGTGTATTTGTGTGTTAGTCCCTCAGGTATTCTCCAAGCCACTTTTGATTAGCACATATGCTTAAACCGATATGGAGTGACTGTGTGTGTTTATGTGTGAGGCTGTCTTCATTAGCATGTGTGCTTTTACAGACGAGGGTTGATCGGTCAATGCTGTGCACTTTATTTATGAGTAAAAGGAGACAGATGGAGCAGGGCAAGGTATTGATGAACCACTGCCTTTAAACAGGAATCAATAAACAGGGAGGGGCCGAATGACACACACATTAACTCTGTAATATGAGGGGATATGGAATCACTGATCTCTCTTGCTAGGGGCTTAGCCTGTCCTGTCTTTCTCATCTCCCACCTTCTCTCGCCATTTCTGGCAGAAGAAAAACAAAGGGATGGAGGAATGTACTAATCAACTCTATTCATTAGGTCTGTCAGTGACAGAACAAAGTTTAGAGGATAAATAATAATTAGATGATATCTATAATTTATATTGGCAGATGCTATTTGCACCTCAATATTTTGTACATTAACAGGATGCAATAATATCATAGAATGTAAATGATTATATTTATTAAAATTATTAAATGGATGCTGCCTTATTGGGATAATAACTATACCTTCCCCTAACCCTACCCAATAAACACTTTTAATATTATTAAACACTCGTTTTTTTCATTTTGAAAATAAATGCGAGGCGGTTTCGAACCCACGTCGATCTCGTTAAAAGCCAGGTCTGCGAGCCTTAAAGGGTTAGTTCACCCAAAAATTAAAATCCTGTCTTACCCTCATGCCATTCCACACTCGTAAGACCTTTGTTAATCTTCCAAACACAAATCCGATAACTCCGTGAGGCCTTCATAGGGAGCAATGGACACTTCCTCTCTTAAGATCCATAAAGGTACTAAAAACAAATGTAAATCAGTTCATGTGAGTACAGTGGTTCAATATTAATATTATAAAGCGACAAGAATATTTTAGGAGCGCCAAAAAAACAAAATAACGACTTATTTAGTGATGACCGATTGACACGCGATCTGAATCATGATTCGACACACTGATTCATTTTTGCTCCGATGCTTCATGAATCAGTGTGTCGAATCATGATTCAGATCGCGTGTCAAACTGCCAACAGCTGAAATCACGTGACTTTGGCGCTCCGAACAGCAGATTTGATTCATGTCCGAACAGCAGACATGAACCGATTTAAATATGTTTTTAGTACCTTTATGGATCTTGAGAGAGGAAGTGTCATTGCTCCCTATGAAGACCTCACTGAGCCATCGGATTTCAACTAAAATATCTTAATTTGTGTTCTGAAGATTAACGAAGGTCTTACGGGTGTGGAACGGCATGAGGGTAAGTAATACATGACAGAATTTTCATTTTTGGGTGAAATAACCCTTTAATCACTACGGCTGCGCCACTGAAGATGTTGAGTTCTGTGCATCTTTTTTAAAAACTTGAGTGTCCCAACCAGACATTGGTTGGCAGAGTTAGTGTAAATAGCATTTGCCAAGAAGGGACACTATTTGCACTTAGTGTAAATATACACCCCTTATAAATACTGGTAGTTGAATTTTGTCTGAAATATTTCTTGATAAAAACTTGATGTTAATGTTTTTAATCAACTTTTGCACTGTTAAACTTGCAGTTCACCCAAAAATAAAAATTCTATCATCAATTACTAACCCTAATGTCATGTATGACATGATCAACACTAGCTCAATACATTTATGTTCATGTAGTGAAGGGGCATCATAACTAACATAATTTACAGATTAAAACAATGATACTACAAATATCAATTTATCATTTCATAGCTCTAGAACACTTAAATGAGAGATGCTTATAGTCCAGCCTTCACAGGGAGTCTCAGTGACAGGTCGTCTTTCCTATATAAAATCAAATCACCCTCCCCTTTCCCTTTCTCTCCTCTGTCCTCTCCTTCTCTCAGAGCAAACAACCTTCTCTCCTCTTGTTATTAACTAAATATGAGCACTTTGACCGGGGGACAAAAATTCAATATTTTCCCCACCAAATATTTAAACCAAGCAAATAAACAGACAAATAAATAGGTCTCCCAGGCGACCGGGCAAGTGAGGAGGGCGGGATGTAATTTGACGGGCGAGTTATTTGGGAGACTGAAGCCCACAGCTATTCAGGGGCTCATTTCAGCACCTGTCAATCAAGGAGCAGAGAGGCGAGTGTGTAGGTGTGTGTACGACTGCGAAGTGGCCGAACGCACATACAGCCTTCAAGGTCGGAGCAGATAAGGTGAATATCGTACCTGATGAATATATCACCCTCTCTTTCTTCATCTCCTCTCGCAGGCCTATCGAAACATCTTAATTCCCCTCTAATAGCCGGCTTTATCCGTCACGTGTACAGAAAAGAAAGAAAGAAAGAAAGAAAGAAAGAAAGAAAGAAAGAAAGAAAGAAAGAAAGAAAGAAAGAAAGAAAGAAAGAAAGAAAGAAAGAAAGAAAGAAAGAAAGAAAGAAAGAAAGAAAGAAAGAAAGAAAGAAAGAAAGAAAGAAAGAAAGAAAGAAAGAAATTTGAAATAGGAGATCATGAAGCATATGATCACTCACAAGCCAGCGATATTATGAAGGCCTTTCATCCATATTAGATGAGTTGCAGATGACTCTATTATGTCAGGCTAGATTGAGCTGAGCAGAGAAAGAGAGAGAGTGAGTGAATGAGATAATGCAATAAAGCCACTACCTTTCATAAAACAAACACTTATAAACACCAGTGCCGCATGCATCATACAGACGGTCTGCTTTAACTTTAACCACCTCAAATACAATGAGTGTGTTTGAAATGGTTGCAGTGCTCAGGCTGGGGAACTCTAGTGGCTTTGGTGTGTTTGAGGTTTTTGGGGCCAGTGGTGGCCAGTGCTCTGGGATAGGA
The DNA here is from genome assembly GCF_024489055.1 of Chanodichthys erythropterus. Taxonomy (NCBI): domain Eukaryota; kingdom Metazoa; phylum Chordata; class Actinopteri; order Cypriniformes; family Xenocyprididae; genus Chanodichthys; species Chanodichthys erythropterus. The sequence goes on along the minus strand of NC_090231.1, from coordinate 29,743,207 downwards.
CAGGAAGTGGGTCATATGACATGACAGTCACTTCTAAAGTGGGCCCAAAGCCATTGCAGAGTGGAAGGACTTCAGAGGGCCACCGACACACACGCACACATACACACACACACATACACACACACACACACACACACACACACACACACACACACACACACACACACACACACACACACACACACACACACACACACACACACACACACACACACACACACACACACACACACACACAGTATCTCTCTCTGGACCGTTGCGAATACATTTCTGAAGTCAGGTCACAGCAGAGTTTAGCAGAATGAAACTGTCAACAGCACAGACACACACACACTGGAATCCTTTAAGCCAGATCACAGCAGTGTCCCTTCACTCAAAGTGCCAAAAATGTGCTCCAAGAGTTTCACATCACTATCAGCGCATCAGTCAAAAGCCAGAACCGTTCCATCACAAACACAGACACATACACTGCTGAGAGCCCTGGAACCCTGCATCCTGAAATGAGCAAACTAAGAGCATCTGTTCTCAAACCATGTGAACTACACTCTAAAAAATGCTGGGTTAAAAGCAACCCAAGTTGGGTTAAAAATGGACAAACCCAGCAGTTGGGTTAAATGTTTGTCCCAACCTGCTGGGTAGTTTCATTTAACTCAACTATTGTTTAAAAATGACTATACTGCTTTTTTAAAATGAACCCAAAATAGGTTGTAAATGAACATTTTTTGATATGTTTAATAAATTAACATTTATTAATAAGTTAATTGCTTATTAATAAATGTTCACCTTTTGATTATTAGTAATTATGTGTCTGATTTTTAATTTGCCACCTATTTTGGGTTCATTTTTAGCAAGCAATATAGTAATTTTTAAACAATAGCTGGGTTAAATAAAACTACCCAGCAAGTTGGGTCAAACAATTAATCCAACCACTGGGTCAAAATAACCCAAACACTGGGTTTGTCCATATTTAACCCAACATGGGTTGTTTTTAACCCAAAGTGTACATACATACTCTGGAAAATAAATAAATAAATAAATCTTTATGTATTTTTGTTTTGTAGTAAAAATATCTAAACACCCCTAAATTTGCTCAAAAAGTAAAAGATACGTATGAATCATAATTTGTATAATACATCTTGAAGTAGGTTTATCGCTCTTACCACATGGGTATATAGTTGGTATATAGTTGCTTTAAACATAAATCTAATTAAATTTAGTTATATGCTTAAAACAAGAAAATGTCAAATTGCCATGGTAGTAAAAAAAAAAAAAAAAAATACATCAAGATAATTCTCTGAAAATATATATTTGGTCATATTAACAATTTAGATTTTCTCATGAATAAATTGTGTTTTAAGGCTTAGATACTTTTTTTTTTTTTAGAGATTAAGCAAAAATGCATTAAACTGACCAAAAGTGACAGTAAAACCATTTACAGAAGACTGCAGTAATGATGCTGAAAATTCAGCTTTGCCATATTGTATTTTTGATCAAATTAAAAGCAGCCTTTGTGAGCATAACATACTTTATTTAAAAATGTTTTACTGACTCCAAACTTTTGAAAACTAGTTTAAATTCTCTCAATATATTTATATATTTGATCTAACATAATTGCCATTTTCTCAAAAGTATATCATGTCCTATGGTGTTTTCTTTAGATATGTTTATCGAAAAACTAAAAGACTGATAATTAAAATGTCAGATGTACCCTACCTGTCAGCCAACAGTTATGCTAATGATCTGCATTACATGACAGAATAATTGATTATTATTAATAAATCTGAATATCTATTTAACATTGGCATCTTTTGTCATACGGCTGTTGCTGCCATTTTATAAAAGCACTAAGAAAGCACAACTTTAACCATATTGAAATCACAGAAATGCACGATCTCTGTTCTTCTCCTATGCTAGTACTATCACATGGCTGTTAGTCCCCATTGCTTGGGTAGCCATGACAGGCGTGAGTGGCCGTTTAACCCACACAGCAACAGAGGAGTGTTGTCATGGCAGCATCATGCAGTAACCATGAGGCTCATGGGTCTGACAGGTCCACTCATTGCTGGTTAACTGGGAGAACTGCATTATGTGTTCATCATGCGGACACACACGGTGCTCTTGGGACTCGCTGTCTCACTGAATAACTCACTCTTCAGTCTGTGTAGAGATATGGACTCATGAGAACAAGTGCACATACACAATCACGTTTGCGGTGATATTGTCTGCACGTATCAGATTTCTTCTTCTTTTTTTAAATCAAAATTAAGTGTAAAAAAATTGGTCTCAAAATTTCAATTCTGCCATTACTTGCTCAGCTTTAACACATCTGGAGATCTATGACAAAACATTGCTGCCCTTTTCCACTCAATGAAAGCATGCAATGACCATGGGCTGTCAGGCTAGGACAGTAGAAACACCATAAAAGTGGTAAATATGATTCATGTGCTACATAAGCTATACAATAGAAGAGGAAGTAAAAAAAAAAAAAAAAAAAAGGTAATGTTACTCTAACGAAACTGATACTCTAAAAACCCATAGGAAATATTACAAGGAAACATGACTTAAAAATGCAAATTCTCTTTTGATTACAAAAGATTGCAAACTCAATAGCTATATTGTGAAGAAAGAAAAAAAAATGTTCAGTGAATTAACCTATTTTCAGTCATAACAGGTGTATTTTATATTATGTGTAACAATGCATTTGTCCTTCAAATCATGCATGTTGTTGAATGTCACCTCTGAGATGTGATCCATCATTAACTTAGCTGTCAATCTTATAAAATCAGTATGCCTGTAGGAAACAAACACACACACACACAAACACACACACACACACACACACACACACACACACACACACACACACACACACACACACACACACACACACACACACACACACACACACACACAAACAAACACAAACACACAAACACACACACAAACACAAACACACAAACACACACACACACACACACACAGTACTTAATTCCGCATGCATCTGGTAATCTTCCTCTCATCTACAGTGATGTAACGTATAATAATCTACTGATGACCTTCCTTAGACCAATGCATACCTGTGCACACATGCCTGAAAACAGACTGCGGTGAAGTTTAGAGTGGCCATTCACCAACTGCTCACCTGAGGCTCAGCCATCTATCACACCTTCACTACAGACTAGAGGAAACACCCCCAACACCTACAGGCAACACACACAGACACGTTTGTTTTTGTGAATTGTGGGGACATTCCATAGGCGTAATGGTTTTTATACTGTACAAACTGTATTTTCTATTGCCCAACACCAACCGTACGCCTAAACCTACCCATCACAGGAAACTGTGCACATTTTTACTTTCTCAAAAAAAGTCATTCTGTAGGATTTATAAGCCTGGGAACATGGGGTTATGTCCTCATAAGTCACCCTCTCCTTGTAATACCTATGTCATCATACAAATTTGTGTCCTGGCATGTCACAAAAACATGCACGCACACACACACACACACACACACACACACACACACACACACACACACACACACACACACACACACACACACACACACACCCTTGTTTATACAAATTTGTGGGGTCTATACCTCCACTAAGATAGTAAGTTAAGGAATTTACGACATTGTGGTGTCCTTTAGTCGGACCCCACAAAGACAACATCTTAAAAGCCATATATAAAAATGTTTGACAAAATCTTAAAAGTCACTATAGTATGACCCTTCCCTACACTATACCTAAACCTAGCCGTCACAGGAAGCTAATGTAATTTTAACATTCTTATATATTCAGACACTACATATAATTTGTTGTTTTTTTTTTCTAGTGGGTGCAGGACAGTTCATTTATGTAAGTAAGGATAGCAAAATAAAGTACAATTTCTCATACAGAGGACTACCAGTAAAATTGATACCATGACCATGTTTTGCTTAAGTGTTGTCTGACATAATTAAGATTATTCTGAGATCTTGTCATATTTTATTACCATTTTTTTTTTTAAACTATAATGAATAAACTGTAATAAATAAGAATGCGAATGATGCAAAATGCATACAATTATTTAAGATTCTGTATTTCAAGGGTCACTAAAACAAATTATAATTTTTTGGCTCTGACCATGTTGAGCTAATTTGTACAAAAGACCAGATTTTCCTTGCTTGGAGTTCAAGTCAATAAACCAAATACTAAACCATTCTGAAATATGTACAGTTTTAAATTCAGCTTTTCCTCAAATGCTGATAGTGTCCTTTATAATAATAAGAAAATAATAAAAAATAATAAAACAAACAACAACAACAACAAAAATATTAAACCTGAACAAAGTAAAGGCATTTTCCCTGCTCTCTGACTTTTGGATTCCACTAGTACTTCCATTACAGTATTTCATAAAAATTCCATTAATTAACCATTAATAAATGAAATATCTGAAATATTCATAGCTTATTATATTGAATACTATGAGTAACTATCCGAATGCACAATTAAAGAATGATCTGTTAATCACATTATAAACATAAGAATTCTTCAATATCTTATCTGTTAAGCACTATAAAAATGTAATAATAATTCTTCAATATCTTTTGATGAAAAATTATATAAATTGCTACCAATAGACAAACAAAATGTCATGCAAAAAGAATGAATAACCATCTACTGATTGATAAACCAGCATTGTATTTTATTTCTATCATAACTAGTGCTTTGCACACACAGCGCTTTCAGAAAAGCAGTGGGGCTTGTGGCACTCCAGAAAGAATACAGAAAAAAAAAAAACACAATGAAAGAAAGATTATATATACATTTATATTTATATACCAACCTCACAGCATTTACTCAGAAAGAACACAATATTTGGCAACCAATGACAACTCAAAAACTTCAGAAGTATAAAACACATTTAAGCATCTTCATCGAATACTATAATATGGATCTTCTACATTAACACTGATGACATAGAAAAGCATAAAAATAAAAAGAAAGCTGCTGGACTTCAACAGTCATCCCTTTTTCATTCATCCTTCATTCGTTTAGAGGACATCAGAGTGCTTTTCTTCCTCCTTCACTCGTTAAAAGATGTTTGAGTGCATTCCTCCCGAAACTGGCAGCATTTCAGACATAGGCAAGCATTATTGAAAGGTTAAGAGCCAATGAGCTGCGAGAATTACGTGACACAAGGGGTGTAAGTTCTCTTGGAGAGCTCCGTAAAAGCCGCCTATCGACACTACTTGTCTTGGGAGAGAAACATCTTATGTATACACAACACACATTCATATTCAGTCACACAGAAATAAAACCGCCTACATGATTACGTACACATGTGCGTGCCATGTACCTACATGCACCTATATAGACAAACATCATCAACAAAGTCAGTCTAACAACATTAACTTTACCTTCTCCCTACAAACATTCAGACGGACGCACACGCAAACATTCAAACACACTTGGGACAAATTCAAACACACTAAATCCCTAGACAATACGCCAGGTGAAAGGCAACGGCACGCATATGACACCCGTTAATGATGTCATTACACCCCCACAATGTCATATCCTTTTTTACCGACTTTCTTCCTCAAAAGATGGCACACAGGCAAACACACACACACACAGAGGAGAAGTGAACTGTGTATACTGTATACATCTACAATGCCTGTCCAAAAAAAAAAAAAAAAAGCTTCAGAGGATATATGGAGAAATGAAGTGAAACATACATACATTTATGAATATATATTTATATATACGTATATTTATGGATAGGTATTGTATGCTACTACTGATATGAGTCTATGAAGGGTCATTGTAACACTACGGACTCTGTTAAAGTGATAGTAAATGATACTGATGGAAATAGGAAATAAAATGTCCCATCCAGATGTCACCCTGTATCCACCCCGGTATCCATCCTTATATCCGTCTGTCCATCCCAGTGGACCTCAAAGTGGTGTGTGTGAAGGTGAATGTTGGTCTTCAGGCAAAGGTGGGCCAGAAAGGAGAAACTGAGCAGGTGTGTGTTGTACTGTTTTTGTCACCTGTGATCTCCATCATGGCCTCTATCTCTTAACATCCACCTATAACATTCTTTCGCTCCATTTATCTCCCTCTTTTACTAATATCTTACATCCTAGGAAGAAAGAAAAAAGTGAAAGTAAGTCACATTTTCAGCGTTTATGCTTTACTGTCTCAATCTTTGAAATACTTTGCATTCACAGCATTCACAGATTGAAAATCATCAGATAAGAGCTGATCTTCATAAATGGCAAACAATCATCAAGGCCGATTTAGATTATTTTGATAATCTCTACGTAAAAGAAAACATGGTAACACTTAGGTAACACAATAAGGTTCATTAGTTAACATTAATTAACTACTTTAGTTAACATGAACTAATAATGCACTGCACTTAAACAGCAATAATTAATCTTTGTTAATGTTATTTTCAACATTTTCTAATACATTAAAATCAAATTTGTTAACATTAATTAATTCACTGTGAACTAACATGAACAAACAATGAACTGCTGTATTTTTGTTAACTAACAAAGATTAACAAATACAGTAACAAATCTATTGCTCATGGTTAGTTCACGTTAGTTAATACATTAAAGCTGAAGTCCGTAAGTTTTGCCTCTTTGTCGCCATCTCTGTTTGAAACCTGCAATTGCAGTTATTTGCAAAATTATTGTCTTTACATGGGTTGTGCATCGAAGTGTAGCTATGTGTCTGACCAACTGAACATTTTTTACAATAAATCGTGCAACCAATGGTGCAAATTATTATTGTTATACTTTGTTCTTGAATTATTAATGTTAAAAACATCAACATTGTGTGACTACGTGGTGTGTATTATCATGCTGTAAAAACTACGTAGTGTGTATTGTCATGCTATGTGTATTATGCTGTAAAAAGAGGCTACAAATGATTAGCCACCAAAAGCATCCACACACACGATATAGCCTACTAGCCAGGACTCCTTCTTTCTGTTTTCAGACGTGATGTAATGACGCAAAGGTCATATTTTTAAAACGTCAGCAAACTCATATTTCCCGCGAAATCCTACCAGTACCAGTCAGATTATAAAACATTATTACAGGCTTACCATTGTGAATCGAGCTAATTAAACCCAAAAACAAAACAAAACTTTAATCTTTAACTAATGTTAACAAATAAACCTTATTGTAAAAAGTTTAACTGACTTACGACGTAAACAAAAACACAGTAAGGCCATCCTTTAAAATATTTTGGTTTGCATGCAGTAACAGTAAAAAAAAAAAAAAAAAGGGTCGGTAGGTCAGTCTATATTTTTTTTTTTCAAGTTTCAATGTAAAAAAAAAGTACAATTTTGGTGATGGTGATTACGTAGGTATGAATTTAATCAAATTAGCATATCGTGACATCACTGACTGGGTTTTTCAACCTGTGCCTTCGGGGGCAGCCGTGTTTCCACTGTTGGGCCTAAAGCGTGCGTGCTAGTGCGTGCCAGGGCCAGTCGCGTTTCCACTGTCACTTCCGGGGCTTGATCGTGCCTCATCGGGGCTTCCTCTGGTTGGTCGGCTTAGTGCAAATTTACAACCGGCAAGTCGGTCGGACTTAAAGCAAAAAAAAATTTTTAAAAAAATGAGTCGGTCCTAAATGGACAGGGTCGGTCGGGTTACGGCAAACAGGAATATTTTTAAGGATGGCCTAATTCTACTTTACCTCCAGAGAAGTGACTCAACGCGGTTGATGATGTCAGACAGGTCAAAGGGGAGGGGCATGTCAGGATCATCATTACTCCAATAGGGTCGGTCGACAGGTGCTTCCTCAGGGGGCAAGGTCTGTGCCAGGCTGGATTGGCATCTATTGGGACAGAAAAGGAAATAAAAATTTAGATTAGATAGATAGATAGATAGATAGATAGATAGATAGATAGATAGATAGATAGATAGATAGATAGATAGATAGATAGATAGATAGATAGATAGATAGATAGATAGATAGATAGATAGATAGATAGATAGATAGATAGATAGATAGATAGATAGATAGATAGATAGATAGATAGATAGATAGATAGATAGATAGATAGGGGCTTTCAATGTTTGCGTGTTTATTCAAAAGCCTTAATGTGTTAAAATAAATCACCTTCTAAACGCACCTGGCCAGTGCTGATTCATATCTCAATCATTTATGAATCAGGTGAAGCCTGTGGCTTTAATTCCAAAGGAACTTTGATGTAACAGCATTTCATTTTGTCACTTAATTAATATACAGTGTGGTTTTCACTAGAATATGACAATGCAGCTTCTCATTAATATGACAAAACTGTGTGTGTGGGTGTGTGTGTGGGTGTGTGTGAGGGGGGGGGGTATGGGTGTTTAATGCATTAGGTAAGTTTTAATGCATAAGAAAAGTTTTTGACCCCACAAATCTGCATATTAGAATGCTTTGAAAATTCAGCTTTGCTGTCCCAGGAATAAATTATTTATATTTTGAAATATATCATAATAGAAAATAAAATTTTACATTATTACACTTTAATAATATTTCAAAATAGTACTGTTTTACTGTGTTTTTGATTAAATAAATGCAGCCTTGGTGAGCATAGATAGATAGATAGAGAAGGACTTTCAATGTTAGCGTGTTAATTCAAAATCTTTAATGTGTTAAAATAATTTAACCCAAATAAATTACTGAAGCACATGAAACTGAAATTTCTGAAATGAGTGACAATGAAGTCGACTTTGCCATTACAGATTATTTTTTTTATTATTATTTTTTAAATATATTGAAACAGAAAGCAGTTATTTTAAATTGTAATAATAAAAACAATAATAATAAAATTCTTTAATAAACTTTAAAACAATATTACTGACCACAAACTATTTAACTGTAGTGTATATACACTGAACATTTCTAAATTAATTTGAAAACACCCCCAGGCTACTGTGTGTGTTTTCCAGGGAATGTGTGAATAGTTAATTTCACCCTAAACACACAAAGAAGTGTGTGTTTGTCTAGGGGCAGTCCACACACTCATTTCCTGATTTCTTTACGACACACAATAACCTGCCCTAATGACACGTTTATGAAAAAGCAAAGGACTGCATAGCTTGTGTGTGTGTGTGTGTGTGTGTGTGTGTGTGTGTGTGTGTGTGTGTGTGTGTGTGTGTGTGTGTGTGTGTGTGTGTGTGTGTGTGTGTGTGTGTGTGTGTGTGTGTGTGTGTGTGTGTGTGTGTGCGTGTGTGGTATGGCATCATCCCCTTGCGCTTCCTTTGAACAAAGCCTTAGGAATGCACTTCTGCAATCCTACAAGTGTAAGCAGTGTAAATCACCTTCTAAATGCACCTGGCCAGTGCTGATTCATATCTCAATCATTTACACCTGGGCAGGTGAAGCCTGTGGCTTTAATTCCTAAGTAACTTTGATGTTACAGCATTTCATTTTGTCACTTAGTTAGTGTAGTTTTCACTAGAATATGACAATGCAACTTCTCATTAATATGACAAAATTGTGTGTGTGTGTGTGTGGGGGGAGGGTGGGGAATGGGTGTTAGCAACATTAATGCATTAGGTATGCATAAGAAAAGTTTTTGACCCCGCAAATTTGCATTTTAGAATGCTTTGAAAGTTTCAGTTTCAGCGTTGCTGTCCCAGGAATAAATTATTTATATTTTGAAATATATTATAATAGAAAATAAAATATTACACTGTAATAATATTTCAAAATAGTACTGTTTTACTGTATTTTTGATCAAATAAATGCAGCCTTGGTAAGCATAAGAGACTTTCAAAAACTAAAAAAAAAAAAATAATAATAATAATTATTTCAAAATTACTGGAAAAATTATGAGCCATATTTAGGAAACAGAAGATCATAGAGACTTGGCATGGGTGGATTTTTTGGATTGAGCAAGTAAGCAGCCACCTAGCAACCACCCAAAACAACCTAGCAACTACATAGCAACACCTTGGCAACCACCCACAACAAACTGGATTGTGGTGGAGAGGTTTGCATGGGAAAGGGAAAGCATCACTCAAAATTGCTTCAGGGAAAAAAAAAAAAAAAAAAAAAAAAAAAAAAAATATATATATATATATATATATATATATATATATATATATATATAAAACTGCAATTCAGTTTAACACCACTAGTTACTTCACCTTTAATACAGGAATAATCACTATCCTCACAAAGTTCTGCCACAAAGGCTTGTCTCAAGCAATCAAAGCCTATAATAAACACTTATGGTCTTCCACTGAAAGACTGCAGAGGAGGCCAATGTTATGGATGAGTTTCTGCTGTCCAGTGGTCAGAGGACAGCCCCTCTCTGACACTATTTGTGGTTATATATTTTGTAAGGGCCACTTAATGGTGGAGTGGCTCTCCTGTTAAGTGCTGTCTCTCCAACTGCACCAGCCACAAGAGAGGCTGCATTACATGCCGAGGGTGGAATTAGCATATAGCGCTTCAATACATCATCCTCATACTGCATCAGGGCTTGACAATAACATCCGTTAACATGCGCTAAGTACCCTAATGTAGCACATCAGTTCATAAATAATATGAAACCTCGTTCTATACACGCATGCGTGTGTGTTTAAACTCTCTCATCATTTACTGGATTATTGGAAGAGACAGAGAAGAGGTAACTGAAGTAAATAGACTGTGGTGAAAGAGACCGCAAGCACAAGAATGCATGCTAGCCATAAAGATCCACACAAACATACACACCTAAAGGGATAGTCTGCACAAAAATTAACATTTTGGGATCATTTACACACTCTTATTTTGTTCTTAACTTGTAAACGACAGGTGGACCACAAACGGAGAAGCTTAGCAAAATGTTCAAGCTGCTATACTAACATTAACCAAAACTTTTACAGCATTAATTGATTGTATAAGGTTGTGTAATTTAACACTAGCATATACTACCATTCAAAAGTTGTATTTTTTTTAAAGAAATGAATACTTATTTAGAAAGGATTGATCAAACAAATCCTTAAATTGATCAAAAGTGACAGTAAAGACAATCATAAGGTTAAAAATCATATTGTATTTCAAATAAATGCTTTTCTTATGAACTTTCCATTCATCAAAAGCAAAAGATGTGTCATGGGATCCATAAAAATATTAAGCAGAACAACTGTGATAAGAAATGTTTCTTGAGCACCAAATCAGCATATTAGAATGATTTCTGAAGGAATGTTAGTATGATCTCTTTTCCATACAATGAAAGTGAAAGGTGACCAGGAAATGTCAAGCTCTAAAAAGAACAAACAAGCAGCAGACAATAATCATAAAAGTAGTTCACATGACTTTTGCACTATATTATGGTGTCATAACAGTTTTGCATGAAGAAGAGACCAACATTTTACTAATTACTCCCAAAATATCTTACTTGATAGCCATGGTCACCATTCACTTTCATTGTATGGAAAAGAGCAGCTTGGACTTTCAGAAAAACACTTCCTTTTGTGTTCCACGGAAAATAAAGTCATAAGAGTTTCAAAAAACAATATAGTGAGTAAATCAGAATGGAATTTCCTTTCAAGAAACTCCATGTCGCATTTCCATCTGCAGTCAGTGGATGAAGAGTGTGTGTGTGTGTGTGTGTGTGTGTGTGTGTGTGTGTGTGTGTGTGTGTGTGTGTGTGTGTGTGTGTGTGTGTGTGTGTGTGTGTGTGTGTGTGGACTATTGGAAGTATATTTGGAAGTGTATGCCAACCATCCATACAGATTAACCTCTGCGAGATGCAGTCTACCTCTCCCATCTGACCCGCGCTCAGGAGAGATCGACGTTACAATCACTCATTTCAATTTGCTCTGAAACCCTATAACCCTACAGCCAGGCCTGCTGGAATAGCGAGCTAATGTGGAGAGAAGGAGATCTATCACCTCTGTTCTTCTGGGGGGTGGCTCACATACTCCCACCCGACACATTCGGCGCACTTGAACTTCGACTCGGTCTGCGAACAATGCAACGCATACACGCACACCTGGCCTCCCAGCTGAAACTAACCACTTTAGCTAAAGTGAGTGTTAATTATGGACAGGCAAGCAGTCAATAAAAGGTTAATGCAGAAGGCAGTGGATAAATTCCTTTAAGCATTGCATCACTAGGCCATCTCTGGGCAGCACGCAAGGCTCTCTCTGTGTCTGATCAATACATTTTACTGTAATGTTCTCCGTATCGATTTCCCTCGCTCTCTGTATCCTCCTCCAACTGAGATAAACTAGAGGAGAGGGGGAGTGAAAAGCAAGAAGGAACTGATAAATGAAATGATTAAAACCTCTTTTCAGTTGGACTTTCCCTCTCTGTGACATATTGCTGTGGTTTATAGCACGGCACTGGACTTCACCTCCAAGGTCGTACATTACCTGCCCCCCTCTCTTAAAGGGAGTAAAATGCCCTTATTAGACAACATCAGAGCTTCTGCCCGCCACCATTACGCTGATAGATGTAGGGCTAAAATGCTGGGTACACAGACAGGAGACAATGCTAATTGCATTAGCCCACCAGGAGATCATTTACAACCGTACAGCTACAAATGGGCTGTTTGATTAGGACATTACTGTGAGGTTAGCCTGTGCCCTGTATCTACATGCGATAAGCGTCTTTTCTTCATGGGTGTGCCTATGCGAATTCTGCAGTTTGTAAATTTTACAGATATTTGATGTTGTTACTCATATGGGCTGGAGATTTTCAAATTTCTTTGTTCTCGATTCACGCACACAGGTGTGAAGGGTGTATGCGTATTGACACACAGGTGTGTAGTTTTATGATTTTTGGCAGTGATTGGCCCCGTTCAGAAAATACCATCAAAACGAGTCATGCAAAAACAAGTGAGCCGATCATAAATCAGAGTTTGGCTCTAAGGCTCATGCAAGCAATCACATCTCCAATATAAGAGTATGAACAAGCACACATATCATCTTCAACAGATTCTTCAGATAGTCCCATTTACAACTATAAAAAAAGGGGTTACTTTTTTATTGTTTCTGTACTGATATAAACTGAATGTAAACGGACATTGTTTGTCAATGAGTTTTAGGATCAGTAATGATTCCGTTTCATTGATTTTCAATGTCAGAAAACAAGTGCCCATCTTCAGATCATTTGTAAATCTGTACAGAACTATAAGTAGAATTAAAACTAAAATTAAAATAAATAAATAAATAATGCAAACCTTACAGGGAAAAACTGAAACTAAAGTACTTTTTCATGACTCCTAAAATAAAATGAAATAAAATAATAAAATAAAATAAAATAAAATAAAATAAAAAAGAGTGACCCAAAACAAAACCCCAAAACTACATTAAACAGAAAAGACAAATTGAAAATAAAATTGAAATAAAAGCTAAATAAAAAAATTCAATACTATATCAACTCAGAGTAAACAAGCATGTTAATAATAATAATAATAATAATAAAAAGAAATAAATATTTAGTAAATATATTTGCATGTGCATGTAGGTGGGTGACTGTCTGGGTGAATGACTGACATGTGATCATTTTAAAAACCTCAGGCTAATAGATAGCATCTGATCTACCATTTCCCTCAATAAATGGCTACAAAAAAAAAAAAAAAAAGTGTGAAAGTTGGGAGACAATGAGCAGAACTATATTTGGGTGGAAGGCAATGAGTCCACCAGAGGCAGGAGGTCTTTTGCATCTGTACTCCAACAGCTCCCAGCAGACCACATGAAATGAACTCTCCCAAGCTCTGATAAAGGACACAGACACCGCAAGAGAGAGCAGGGAGAGACCCCGCCAGCACACCTTTACTCAGACGGGCTCGTTTGATGTGGTGAGAGTGGGTGTCTGGGTCCTAACCCAACCAGATGACATGAAAAACGCACACACACAGCGGTTGCTTCTAAACGGCTCTCATAATTGGGGTAATAAAAAGGGGCTGAAGTCTTAAGCTGATTGCAGAGGAGGCCACTGCTGTCTCTCTACTCTCAAAACCAGGTGGACGTCTATTAGCCTGTTAACACCGTAACAAATTATCCCACACGCCCCTCCGATCGCCCCCCTCAGGCCTCATGAAAGAACGCAGCCAGATGTCAACTCTAGCACCGGTTTACAGCACACGACACACCATACACACAAAGACAGGTTGTAATAAGGAGAAGCGTGTGAAGAGGGCAACAGTGAGGTCTGAAGTCGTTTGTCTGTCAGTCAGTCAGTTCTGTTAAATGACATTTGAATGAAGCTGCATGGGTCTCAGTGTTCCTTTGGACGTTGTCCCACCTGGACCGGGGTCCCTTTGGATAACATCAAGGCAAAAACACACAGTGTTGCAGTAACTCGTGCCCTGACACGTCCAACCTACTGAGGTGACAGCCTGCCACATACAACATTGTGATATTCTAGGCCAAAACTAATTAGTAGGTTTAAAAAGACACTAGGGGTTTTTCACTCTGATGGTGTTTATTTACATGTCGGAATGAAATATGGAGAGGTTAGGAGAAGGAAAGGGCTATATATGTGCATGTGTGTGTGAGAGAGAGAAAAGTGCCTGAGGGAGAGGAGGTTATGAGGTTCTGAATGTTTGCAGTTTTTCACAGGGGAGTGTTTGAGGGCCAATAAATCTTTGAGTGATCAGGAAGTGGATAACAGTGAGGCTGGGAACACTAACACTGCGTTTAACATGTTAAATGTCTGCCACATCATTGCCATGAAAACTGACACATGCACCAGTAAAACGATCAGTCTCGTGGATACATAAAAGAACATACACCTGTATGCCTATGTGTCCTGTATGCTAACACAACTCATGCTTAGACCATCACAGATGGCATCACAGAGTTGAAAGAAATGTGATAAATAGGCCTGTTCTGACAGATATACTGCAAATTCAGTGACCCTCAGCTGACCGCAGTCATATGACCGATGAGTCGACAGGACATATAGGTCCTATGTTATCGAAAAAATTACAGATATGAGAAAGAATAAGAATGACTCATAAGGCATACTTTTTAAATTTCTACATTTAAGAAAATAATCAATCATGTACAAAATATATGATTACATATTAAAAATTAAGTAAATGTTGTTCAGGTGTTAGCAACACTCTACAAGAAGTTTTGATTTATTTAAGTTATTGCAATAGGCATCATGGACTAAAAATAAAAACAACAACAAAACAAATATATTTTTTAAATTTCAACATTTAAACAAATATGTATATTTTTTTAAATTTCAAGTTGTTTAAATTAATATGCACTAGCATTCAAAAGTTTGGGGTCCAAAGATTTTTTTATTGTTATTTTTTTTTATTATAAATTAATACTTTTATGTAGCAAGGACACATTAAATTGAAGTGACAGTAAATATATTTATAATTTTATATTTTTATTTCAAATAAATGCTTTTCTTTGACTATTCTTCAAAAAAGTTATTACAAAAACATTAAGCAGCACTTAATGTTTTCAACTGTGATAATAATAAGAAATGTTTCTTGATCAGCAAATCAGCATATTAGAATGACTTCTGAATGATCATGTGACACCGAAGACTGTAATGATGCTGAAAATTCATCTTTACCAACACAGAAATAAATTACACTCTACAATATATTAAAATGAAAGTTATTTTATATTGTAATAATATTTCACAACAATTTTCACAACATTTTACTGTATTTTTGTTAAAATAAATGCAGCTTTTTGTGAGAAATTAAACATTTTTACTGACCCCAGACTTTTTTAACAGTGGTGTATTGTGAATGAAAATTAATTAACAATGAACAATAGTATATTTATAAATTAACATCAACTGAAATTAATGAATGCTGTAAAAGTTGTAGTCATTGTTACAGAACACATGAGATCCAGGGGATGGAGACGAGTAGGTTAAGGGTTATGTAAAGTTAGGGGAGTTGGGTCTAGATCCAGGGGGTGGAGATGGGTAGGTTTAGATCCAAGGGGGAGGAGTTGGATCTAGATCCACACCCCCTGGATCTCGTGTTCTGCAGTGAGGACCATCTCTAATCAGAGTAAGGTCTTTATCGCAGTAAGATGTTTACATGACATGAGCAGAACTCTACACTCCAGTTTACATGCAATGTTCATTACTCTGATTATTTGCTAATAAATACGGTTATACCACACTATGATAAGCATACTAATGCATATGCATGTTATCTGCCATTGTTTTAATCTATTTACATCAAATTCAAAATACATTTTTATGTACGTACTGGATATTATTTGGCGTCGTGATTAACATCACAATGTTCACTTATGTCGTGTTTTTCACGTGTCTGAATGAGGATACGGAGCAGATGCTGCGCAGCGAGTTGTGTTGACAGAGTTTAGCGATTTGGTGAAGAGAACAAACGACATCTGTGTACCTTCGAGCACATGCCCACTTTGGTCAGAGCGGGAATAATACGATTAAAGGATTAGTTCACTTTCAAATAAAATTCTCGAACAAACTCAGCGCCAGTTCCGTTTTTTTTTTTTCTGCAAGTAGAATCGGGATGGCGTGGCACATACAACATAAGCTTTTTGAAGAATACGGAAGTGCGGTTTTGGCGGAAGCACGTGCAAGGTGATCATTTGCTTATATAAAGCATATACATTTACATTTTTTTTACAATTGGCATACACCACCTAGTTTAATGCAATTATGCTTGCTACGATTATGAGCTTAATCGCATTGTTTTAATCGAAGTATTGGGTTTACATGAGGTAAAGTTCAATCGCAATATAGCTAAAATCCCATTCCCATTATGAGAGTGCATGTAAATGCACTGAATGATGAAAAGCATCCTAATGAGTTTTAACAACGTAGGCACCAAATAAAACAGGTGAATAGAATATCAATGGATCAAACAACTCAAATTAATTCATGTCATCTAATTAGAAACAAAAAGATCCATGCTCTAACACAAATAACACTGTTTGCTTACTTATCACTGACACGTACCACTAATATTTTGCTTCCGGAAACACAGAGGACTGGAAAGGCTGGTCTCAGTTACTAAGAAATGGTTACAAAGAGAGCCGCAGGTGCCAACTGTCATGTTCTCACGAATGACAGCTGTAAAATAGCACCTTCTACCAGTAAAACTGACAACATTACAAAGTGACATAAAAGAAAAGGAATTCATTTAAATACTTGTAGCATTCCTGCAATGAATAATCTACAGATTAATCAGGGTGAAACTAAAAAATCAGAAGATCAAATTAAAGAGATACGAGATAACATTCACTAGTTATTTGAAGCCTTGAATCACCTGCTCCTCCTGCTGTGTGAATAGCGTTTTTGAAGACTATTAAGTAAACAGTGTAATTAAAACAGCGTGGCATTTAAAAGCCTGTGAACTGCCACCAATTTGTTAAAGGGAGTGGTCAGGCCATGCTGGCCCCAGGGGCACTGCAACAAGCTGGTATAGCAGAATCACAGACATGGGTAGATGGAGGATTTGTGTTTGCATAGTAGCTGTATTTCCATCCAAATGTGAAGTGAAGATTTTCAAAGTTCGCAAAAAAGGAAAAAAACCAAATGTGAATTAGGTGCATTTCCATCAAGTTGTTCGAGCGGATGACGGCGGTATTGGTAAGCTAGTAACCAACAGTAAAAAAAAAAAAAAAGCATATATAAAATGAAGTCTTTACGCAGCAGTGAGCACCATTAGTTGTCTCCTCTCTTCTTAAAAAGAGAAAAAAGAAAGAGGAAATATTGGGTCCATTTAATCCCGAGATTGCATAGAGAGAAAGGAGAATTCATCTCATCAAGGAGCTGCGGGATTAGCCGAGCGTTTCAAAGTTTACTTCAGGATGTCAGTGGCTCAGTTTGATGCTTTGCTACTGGCACAATCTGTCTTTATATTTGGTATCTTTGTATTCCGCACGTTGTTTGTCATTAAGTGCTACTGTTTTGTGCTGTAGAAGACGTAGACCAACTTGTCAGACGGCATTCTGGATTTTTGCGTTCGCGCATGGTGGATCTGAATTGTCAAAACGTCTCTCAAAATGCATGCCACGGATGCGAAAAACGCAGAAAATCGAACCTGATCCGAATATTTTTTTTTTATTTTTTTTTTGACGTGCGAAAGTTTCGCATGCGAATTTCGGACTCAGTGTGCAAAGGCCTTAAATCTTTTTCGCACAAGTTAAAAACAATCTCAAGTGAGCGTAAAAACTTTTTTGTGAATTATTTATTTTTAGAAATGTGGAGTTTCCATCACTCGTTTCTGATGTGATACTTCGAAATGTGCATAAAAACAGGGTAATGGAAACATAGCTAGTGTGTGTGTAAGAGAGGGAAAAAGGGAAGGAAAATTTAAGAGAGCAAATTAAATAAATGACAATTTCTCTGTGTGCATGCATGTGTGTGTTCGTTTAAAAGGATGTGTGCTAGCTATAAGGAGGAGGTGATGTGTGTGTGTGTGTGTGTGTGTGTGTGTGTGTGTGTGTGTGTGTGTGTGTGTGTGTGTGTGTGTGTGTGTGTGTGTTAACGGTAATAGTTAAAGTGATAGGTAAACACATGCTCGACAGAAACAAACAAGTTATCTTTGTTGAAACTAGAATGGATATTTCCCATCCATTGAAATTAGTTAAGTAATTTGCTGTGTAATGTACCCAGCCCTTTGTCTACACCGACTGAGCTTTACTAGAGTCAACACACAAACAAAAAGCCACAATGAGGGTTTATAGAAGCTTTTATGTTTTTGCAGTGGCCTTATACCTTAAGGACTAACATAGACATTGAGACTAAAGAGCACATGAACAATTGAACTGGAGAAGGTTCTTAAAGAGGACAATGGAAATGTTCCAGTTCAAACAAAAGTTTCTATAGAGCACAATAGCAGGATAAAACGTGACATTTGTCTCAGTTTCCAGTAAAATTCTTGTAATGCAATACAAAAGTAGCAAATGGGGACGAATACAAAGAACATACAGACAACTCATGTGCATAATCATTTAAAGAGGTCATAAAAGAGGGTTTTTTTTTTTTTTATCTAATAAAATGATCATCATAACTGTTTTTAATGATCATTTTCACCCTCTCTCTGACACTGAGAATTAAAAGTGCCACCTTATGCTGCATTACCTTCAAAACTTTTATATAAATATTGTTTATGTATGTTTGTGAACAGGGGTTGAAAAACATATAAAATAAAATAAATCAATTAAAATATTAAATGCTAAAACCATCAAAATCTCACAAAATTGCAAGCATGTTCTTATGAACAAGTGATTCAAGTTTAATAAAATTAATTTATCTATTATTATTTATTTTTTTTATAATGCAAGCAAAAACAGTATGCCAGTAAAAGTCTGTCAGTGGGTGTATTAAGTTAAGTGAGAAATCATTCAGTTCCATTTTAAAGAACACATTTTTTTTTGCATTTAAAAAACAATGCACATAGCAGTTAATTACAAAAAGCCTAAAAGTCTAGAGACATGTTTCTTGAGTGCTGCGTTTTTTGAACACCGTGTGCAATGGTCCATCTAGTGCATGTTTACATAGAAATAACAATGTGTGGTCACATTAGCAAAAACAGGTCCATTGTATACAGTCAATAGTGCAGTGATGTATAAAGCACAGTTCAGAAGTCACTTTTAAACCAAGCAATGTTCTATTGGTTAACTTGGTGAATTCATGTGACTAAATTAAACCTGTTGCAAAATCTGCATGGGGAAATCTTATTGTCCTCACTTGAAATTCCAGATTGCTTGGATTCCTATTGTAATGACTGGATTTCGAATGTGAAAACTGCAGAACAGCGGTAAATGTGAACATTATGTCAGGGTAATAAATGATTTTTTTCTCTCAAAGAAACAGCATGGGTTCCCCCAATATAATCTTTTGTTCCGATGGCGGTTTCTTAATTGTTTTTGGACTCAGGACAAAGTTAAAGTTATGAAAATGTTCATAGTACACTGAACTCTTTTATCTCAAAAGATCAAGCAATATTTGATTCCTCATGATGTGACCTTTACATTTTTGCAAGTATAATACTGCATCGCTGTGTTTAGCAGCAGTAATTGTTTCCTCTGCTTCATGCGATTCCCATTAAAGCTGCATAAACCACACTGTAATCTCTCTGAACCTTGGTGGATGGCTGTGTTCACCCACAGAGCTCAGCTACGGGGGACAGTGAGATGACCGGCTTAAGGGGTTAACTGCTGATCTGGAAACAGCAGGGTGGATCGCTAAAGGGGCTCAGTTTACAGACTCACAGACCCTCAGCTGGCCCGAGGCCAGTGTCTGAGAGCAAACAAGCATGAGCCAGACAGCCCAGTCAATCTGAGAGATTACATTCTTCACAACTGTTTAGCCTCTGCTCTCCTGGAAAGAAACGACTGACACCAAGTACAGAAAGTTATCATCTGTGTCGCTCTGAAGTCTAAAGGCTGTGTGTGAATGAGAAAATGGAGTGAAGGGGCAAATACTGGCTAGAGAGGACAACGAAGAGGAACAGAGACATATAAAAGAGAGGGGGTCAGTCTCTCCAGGGACTCCCAACATACTGAGTAACATCAACATGTCACCATCCATTCCCCCTCCTTCCTGTAAATCTGAGGACCCCGCAGACTCTTCAGGCCTAATGACTCCTGACTCGCTCCGTCCACCTCCAGCCAGTCACCGCACATGGCTAGAACAGACAGAAAATCATTCAGCAGCTTGCCTGAATGAATATTTGATGGGGAGAGAGTATTTTTGCCCATGGTGAATAAGAACACAGTATGTGTGTGTATTGTGTGTGTGTGTGTCGGCATGGTTCTTGCCTTTTATACAGCTATTTCAAGGAAAATCTGAGAGATTTTTTGTTTCCCATAGCTGATAAACGCCTTCCAAAGTAACAGTTCCTCCGCTGTTAGCATCAATCAGTGCTTCCATAAAGGTTAAAGGACAAATTTACCATTTACCAGATCAGTTAACCTCAAACCAACAAAAATCTTTATTTAACCTGGTGCCAAATCGTTTCCCCTTCCAAGAATCTATATCTGATATGTTCAGAGCATCTGCTCGTTGTAGCATCTTGCACAGAGAGTGAGTCATATCTGTAGGGTTAGCCATTTTACGTCATGAGTGATGTTCGTGTACTTAGTGTTTTACCTTTAATTGAGCTCTTTAGCCAGGCTTTGGCTGCCTGCCATTATACACACTACAAAACACGGTTTCACGAAAAACAAACATGGGATACAATGTGCTGTCTGTCAAAAACAAGTTTCCGATTCATTCAATCCTCAACCGGTTTGCTATTTCAAGGCATGTGAAGATTTCGTGTCCTCTCCCACGGTATTATTTGTTGCTCTGACACTTATTCATTATTGAATAAACCCAAAACACCAGGTGAGCCTTTGATGAGGATGGTTCACTTAATTAAAAACGAACAGGTTACAACATCACGCTCCCTCCCCTTTTTGTTATTTAATAAAAATCCAAGCTGCGTGCCAAATTTCTCTCCATTGAAGTGGTTTGGAGGTGCTGAAACGAGAAGAGAATCATAGTGACAGAATTATTGCCCCCACCTGTGACCTCGCTAACGACGTCACATTTACACACAACTGTTTTGTCCTGAGTTCAAAGTGGATTCATTCCAGCCATTTTGAGAGATTGTGTCATATATGTTAAAACAGATAGCTGATTTAGTCTATGTGCAGATTTAACTCTACAAACCCACACCCAACCCAACATAGCCTAATGATCTTAAATTAAACTAGCACTACTATCATCTGAGAATCATAATGCAAATCATTTTTGACAAAAGTTAAACCCTTGTCTAAACAAGTTTACAAAAGAATCAAATTACTCGTGCTAACATTGCGGCTCACCTACTTTTGTTTTGGTAATATAGCAGATCCTACTTTAACACTTGCGTCCTGTTCAACAGGATACTGAACTGACTGAAAAGGCAGTGAGTGATTTATGATGATTAGTTTCTCATGTCTTAAGTTACGAACTGCTGTTAAAGGATGTGTGGTAGCTATATGTACAAAGGTACATGTACATTCTTCTGTAAAAGTAATAGATACATTTCATCTTAGAAATAGCTATCAGGATTAGCACAGAGTAAAGAGTGTCCCCTCCTGGTGGACAGCACTGGCTGCATCTGATGGTGTTTAAGTAGAACGCATATTTGGGATGCATGATATGCAGGAACATTACCACAATTACATATTTTTAGGTATTAACACTGTAAAGTTTCAGGAGTGACAACCGGATTTAAATACGAGAATGAGTCCAATAAATTATCGTTCTGGGTGTACAAAACACGACTCGTTCCCGAAACTGTGATGATTGACACCTTGTTAACCATAGCAAGGTTCTGGCGTCTCATGTGTTTGGTTTCCGCTATTCTGACCAAAGACATATTGCAGCAACAAAAGACTTGTTATGTTCAACAATTTTAACTGAAGCGCAGTCAACAGAGGTGTCGTGCTTTGCTTATGTTTATGCAGCTATTTTGAGCATCCAAGACCAAGTCCCATCTATTTGAATGGGGGAATCCTGAAATCTCAAAAAAACTGCTTGAAATCACAATTAAACAACATATTTCATATCAGCAACAAAATCTTACATGAACCCATAAATGTTTCTTATGCTCAAATAGTGCTAACAAAGCTTATTTTTCAGGCTACACCAGCCAGTCCTAAGCGTGAGTCTCAAGTTTATATGGGAAGCGGAGCTTCTAACCGGAGCTTCTTAGTATTGTAGCTAACCTGTAGGAAAGGAGTTGCATAGAGAATGCTGGAGGGCAACTATGGGGAAGAAGACATGGTGTGGGTGGTTCCCTGTGGCACCCTGCCCCATGGTTGTCTCTTGCTGGCACTGCCTGTCCACCCCGCACATCACTCACGCCTCAAATATAGCACACGCAGCTAACCGCATCCCATGAGATCTGGGAGTACATTGTCTGATCGCTGTTCACAGCACTGAACAGATACAAATGGTTTATCCATGTAGCTCCGTGGACCCTGGTACCTCTCTCGGTCTCTCTGGCATTCACCTGACAGGGTTGAACGACAGGCGTGCAAATCTGCAGAGGCTGGATTTAATGCTCTAAAAAGCACACGGGCCACCGCTACCATCCTACCTTTAATCAAAGGGAACGAGTGAGAAAGAGAGGCCAGGGTTATGCTCAAATCTCAGACTAGGGGAGCGACATGAACAACAGATGCTCTGACAAACCAAAACAGGAACAAGGAGTCAACACACGGGAATTGCACACACTCTCTCCGAATGGACCACTGATAGTCACACACAACAGGCAGTAAAAGGCAAGTTCAACTCAGTTCTCAGATGCTTTTTGAAAATAAAATGCCTCCAGTGTGAGGCCCAAACTGGCTCCAGTAAGTTATTGCAAATGTAATACAATTAAGAGACTGTAAACTGAGAAACTAGTTAGTGGGAAATTCCCACATATAGCAACTAAAGCATGTCAGTGTGTTAGTTTTGAGGGATGTTTGATATATTACCTTTGCCATCACTAAATGCTCACAAGATGACATGATATGAAGACTGTTCTCATAAAAGTGTTTTAATTACATATCATGGCTCAAAACTGCAACTATTTTGGTCACATATGCTCCCGAAATTGAATCTGTGTGACCTCAAATTTATTTTGGAGCATTTGTGCGAGTGCAAATAATTGTTGTGGTGCGACTTTTTTATAAAGATGCATCGGTCTACAGGCCATAAATCAGAAATGGCCGGTTTGTGCTCCAAACACATGATCAGCAACCGGCCAGTTTTTAGTTTCATCTCTATTCTGGACTTGCACACAAACTGCATTGTAATCATTTTCGCGAAATGTCATTTGTGTGAAAATATTACGAAGTCTGTTAACAGGACGTTAACACAGGCAAGAGGCAGGGCACACTGAAGACTGACGCAAAGAGGAGAGCGCAGAAGCGCAGCAGAGCAAATACCAGACACAGCAAGCTCACTGTTCACGATACTCGACATATAGAAAAATATAAAAAAATATAATTATTGAATTGGGGTGGGGGTTTATATGAATGTATCTCTGAAAGGAACTGACTGTCTTCAGAACAGTTTTGATGGCATTTTCTTTTCCTCTTACCTCCATATGAAGTACAGTGCTGCTGCTTTGTTCAAAGAAACACTGTAGCGCTTCTTTTCCATAAGTGCCACCTGCTGTCAGAGAGTGAATTGCATTTTCATTCAGTCTGTCTGTTTTTGTTTTGTGCAGGTGTCTTATGTAGCGTAATTTGACAAAGCTAAAGTCAAACTACTTTGCATTTGCTCTAAATCTTGAAATTATGGACTCTAACTTAAATCAAAAACAACTGCTCATGCATCTTTGTTTGGATCGTGATTAAAATGCAGTGGTTGCCTCTAATTTCAAATGGCTACAGATGTGTATGTTTAGTTTTTTTTTTTTTTTTTTTTGGACAGGTTGGCCTGTTATAGAGCAAATAAACAAATAAATTTGCTTTAAAAAAAAAAGTGCCCACTGGTATCGGAAATGGCCAATTTGCTTGTAAAACAATCAGAATCAGCCATGAAAAAAATCATGATCAGTGCATCTAGTTGTGGTGCTTCTTAAAAGGCTAGTTCACCCAAAAATGAAAATTCTGTCATTAATTACTCACCCTCATGTTGTTCTACACCCGTAAGACCTTCGTTCATCTTCAGAACACAAATTAAGATAATTTTGATGAAATCCGAGAGCTGTCCAACTCCTCCATAGACAGCAATTTAACCACCACTTTCAAAGTCCAGAAAGGTACTAAAGACGTCATTAAAATAGTCCACGTCACTGCAGTGGTTCCACCTCAATTCTATGAAATTTGTTCAGCGTTTCCATGTTCTACGACTCATTATTAGCCGGCTCCTGCTTCAGCATCACACGTATGCATCGTGTACCTTACATGAACAGCGTCGACCAATACTGACCACACATTCTGCCATAGAACCTGGAAGCACTGAACGTAAACAGCACAGGAGAATCACACAGAAGAGAAGATATTTATCAATAAAGTCGTTATTTTTGTTTTGTTTTTGTGCACAAAACGTATTCTTGTTGTTTCATAAAATTAAGATTCCATAGTTTTAGTGCAGTCACATGGACTATTTTAACGACGTCTTTAGTCCCTTTCTGGACCTTGAAAGTGGTGGTTAAATTGCTGTCTATGGATTCAGACAGCTCTCAGATTTCATCAAAAATATCTCAATTTGTGTTCCGAAGATGAACGAAGCTCTTGAGGCCAATTCACACCGCACCGACAAACGCCAACAAACTCGTCTGTTGGAGGTTGTTGGATAGGTGATACCCCTGTTGACATTGGTCAGAATCTGTTTTGGCTTCTTTTGGCGACTGAACATGTTTAATTTGCGTTTTTTGGGTCGTGGAATGTCTGAGCAGTGTGAACAGTTTTCCAATAAACAGTAACAAACTCTGACGTAATCTGACCTGGCCACGAACCGTTGCCATGATGATGAGGCAAGTCCCCAGCAAAGACAGCTGTTTGATCGCGCCCGCGCCTCACGCAGACACAACAAAGCAGTGGAAGAGTGACATTGCAGCTTGTTCGTTATAAAAAATAAAATACAGTTTAAAAAAAAAAAAAACATTTAAATGGTAGTCCGTAGTGCAATCCGTGCCATTCAGCAAGAGCACTGCTCCACTTCACCAAAAGAGAGAGGTATAACCACCATGAGAGCAAAGCATGTTTACCTTCAATTTCGTTTTAAATTCGCCTTGTCTGGTGTTTGTCAGTGCGGTGTGAATTGGTCTTTACGGGTGTAGAATGACATGAGGGTGAGTAATTAATGACCGAATTTTCATTTTTGGGTGAACTAACCCTTTAATTTTTGGTGGGTGCTCCTAAATTGCTAATGATCCTAACTTTTTGAAGTTGGGAGCACCAGTGCTACCAAGTAAAAAAGGTTCATTCTGGTTCTTTATGGTGCTTCACTAAAACATTGAGGAAACTCAGAGTCCTCACATTTATTAGACGTGAGGGCCAAACTGACTGGTAAGTTATTGCAAGTGTAATACAATTCATAGGCTGTAAACTGATAAACTATTCAGTGGGAACATCCCACCACAGCTACAACAGTCAGTCAGTGTATTTTAAATGTCTCTGGATAATTAATGCACCATGTTTTGATTGTTATGAAATTTAAAACTGCTTTTATGAGTATAATTTTCAGCCTACACACACTGGAGAACAGACTCAACAAGCTGTCGCTCTCTGATTTTGCCATGAACTTCCAACCCACGTATTTCTATCTACCTACAGAAGATGGTGAAACACTTTGAGTAACAACCTGGATTTGTAATATGATTCTGTAGAGAAGAAAGTGTGGTGTTCACAAACATGGAGGAAGAGGAGTACATAGAAGAAAGGAGAAAGCACACATATGGAATAAAGGCTTGAAATGAAACATACGGAAATGAAATAAGAAGGGAAGAGAAGACAGGCACTGAAGAGGCGTTTCCGCTCAAGTCCTCCGGCATTGGTATGTTAATGCTGCCAGCTTCCTCTGCTTATCCTACACAGGATCTTGCTAAGGCATATCGCCTTCAGCAGAGCCTGGCATGAACCTGGCACCAACACCACTTCACACACACACACAAACATCAGTCTGCCCCTTTCTAGCTCTTTAGTTATTCATAAGGTGGCATGTGTGTCATCCTGACACACAGTGCAAGCCACATGTCTAGTCATTTGCTTGTGTGTTGTATGACCGCACATCTTTGCCATTAAATCTATCCATTGAGGCCCAAATTATAATTATTTTCAGTGGTAATGGACCCAACTTACTTCTGGACATCAAATAAACACTTGTATAAGTTCTCTTACTTCTTAAGTCACAATGCCAAACCTAGCAAACATAAACAACCTCATATTGTGCTGCAATCTGTGTCATTATTTTGCACTGAGAGAGAAGTAAATAGAATTTACAACTTACCAAATGGTGAGAGAGAAAGAGACAAAGAGAGAGTGACATTTCTCCCTGCTTCATTTCAAACAAATGTGTCCACCAGGAGAGGATTCTATTGTCTAAGCTGTAGCTAAAGCTGGATGCCTTATTCATTGTTTTTAATTGCTCTGTTGATCAGTGGCTTTCACTAAAACTCTGTAATAATCGTCCCACAATAGATCTGTTACAGTTTCTGACAAGCAGAATAAAATACTGAGCAGCACCTTGGGAGATTCAACACAGGCTTATGAAAAAGAGAAGACAAGAAAATTCTGATGCAAACTAAAGTTGCTATTTTTTGTCCCTATGTTTAAGCATTATCACATAAAAAGTGTGCTGTCTAAATATCAGCATGGCTGTGAATCAGCCATAGATAATCACAGTCATGCCGACTAAGATTAACAGCACAATAACAAGTGTGTGTTTATACAACAGCTCTGTAAACTAGAATTTAATATTGAGTAACACAAGTTTGGGGTCAGTACATTTTTCTTTTAAAAAAATGTTTTTGAAAATCTTTTATGTTCATCAAAGTCTGCATTTCTTTGATTAAAAATACAGTAAAAACAGTAACATTGTGAAACATTACAATTTAAAATAATTGCTTGACATTGGCAGTGCTTGCTTTAAGTGTATCTGTGTTAGTTACTTGTAAGTCATTTACCCTCTGCAGAACAAAGCAAACTGTAACAGCACTTCTTACTAACATTCGATAGGAAAACGAGACTGACACTTTTCAAGTCTATACTATGTAATGAATTCAACATCAAAACAGCTTCCATTTTAACAGGTTAAACCTTTCTACAATGTGCATTATAAAAACTAAGCCATTTCAGTACATTTTGCAAAGGCTAATGAAATTTTAAACATCCAATAAGGTGGCATTTATTTTCTTTAATTTCCTGGAGGCAGCCAATGGGGAAAGAGCCTTGGGTGAGCCGTGCCCAGCAGGGATCAAGCCTGCGGCTGCTAACACTGCTTATGCTAAACTAAACACTAAAACTCTGAAATTTATGCTTATCTCCCACTAAAACTTTCTGTTTTGTTTTCACACAGCACATGAACAGGGATCCAGAAATCCTTGTTTTATTAAGCAACGAGGCTGTTGAATATCATTTTGTGCATGACCAAAATCTGACTTTATCATTCAAATTCAACAATTCAATTCAAACTGCTACAGAAGCCAAAACTACAATTAAACCTCCATGTAAAATAGAGTCCGACTGATATGGGCTTTTGGGGGCCGTTACCGATATTAGGGAGTAAAAAAAGTAAGATATGGATATATCGGCTGAAATTCTTTATGTGTATATTATAGCGGTGCAACAGTTCAAATTACTCACAGTTCAGTTTTTCTCACAGTTTTAGTGTCATGGTTACGGTACGGTATGTGCTATGTTCAGGGAAAAAAGGACAACATTCAAATAAAAAAAAAAATAAAAATAAGAACAAACTACAAGCAACAGCAGGTTTATCAGGTATCTAACAATAGTTTTCAGGTACAGATCTTCACTGTATAAATTAAGTAAAGATTAATCATTATGGTTAGTTACAAAAGCTATTCAATCAAGAGCAGTGAGTGATTTCTTTGTCATTTGCTGTTTGATTAACATTAAAAACAAAGACAGCAGGAATATTAGGCTTCTTTCCCTTTAAGACATAATGCAAAATCCAGTATATACTGTTACACATGCGTTGTATTTCTCGACTGCTATACGTTCACTTAAGACATAGCTGACTATGTTTGGTAGAATACTCGCCAAAATGGGAATGTTGACAATTTTTGTCTGAATTTGTCTGTTCAAGCGCAAGACTTGAAAGAGAACTCAGTATTTGCACGATGTCTGAAATAAGCTTCGGATGAGCACACACACACAAATCTTCTCACAGCGCACGCAAGTTCACTTTTGTGTCTTGCTCATGAATGTTTAAATTGGCAAAGCTTAAAGAAAGATAGCAATGTGTGCTATTCAGGCCTCACCTGCTCTCGCGCACTATCAACGCCCAGGTGATGACGCCGTAAAATAACTGCTCATATTCGAGCATACGGCACTCGAAGTGAACCAAGTTAACAAAGAGTGACTGTTTCGTCCATGATTTTTGATCATCACTGTTGTAACGTATTGGGAAGCCAGAGTGTGCATTTATCGACCGAAACATACATTAGCTGAACTCTGTCTGTCTGTGTTAGATGTTGCTATTACAAACAATATTATAGATGCGTCATCAGATTAGAGATGAACCGCGGTGCAAGTGCGTGCCGAAAATATTCATATCGCTGGTATATCTGCATCATATACGCCGATGCAGATATATATGCGACAGGTAAATCAGTTGGGCTCTAATGTAAAAACTATAACACAAAGAACTGATGCAGAGTAGCATGTAGCACATAATTCTTACTGATTTAAAACAGCCATAATGACCACAGAAACATCACTCCAGCATCAGACTGCTCTTCTCTCATACATATCTAGAATCATGCTTCACAGCACTGGACAGGACACTTTTAAAAGACTGAGAGTAAGGCAAACCTATAGCTGTGTCCGAAATTGCGTATTGAGTAAGTACTGCATTTGATCAAGAACTTTTCTTTAGTTCTAACAAAACAAACAAAAAAAATATCTTTGTGTTTTTTGTTCATTGTTGTTTTGGACCCCAATGTCTTTCATTGTAAGGACAAAAACTTTTTTTTTTTTTTTTCAGAAAATCTTACTTTGGGTTCCACAGACGAAAGAAAGTCATGCAGGCTTGGAACAACATGTGGATGAGTAAATGAATATCTGCACTGTAAAACCGAACAGTGAAATTACTTAAATGATGTTTGTTTTACTCAAATAATGAAAGTTCATTGCACTTAATAGAAAAAAGTTACGTGAACTCAAAATTTCCTTGTAGTAAGCTGAACTTAAAGGGATAGTTCACCAAAAAATGAAAATGGAAATGTTTATCTGCTTACCCCCAGCACATCCAAGATGTAGGTGACTACGGCAGTGATGTCTCCTGCTTATAATTCAATGAGTGCGAGACATAACTTCCGCTGTCAGAGCGCGATCAGACCTCACTAACCGAGTGCTGTTCGGTTTCTCGTATAAACCATTGTTTCGTGTCTTAGGACATTAATGTGTCGTCACGAGCCACAGGGTTTAATTTGGATTTGTCTATGCATGTTTTTTTGACTCTTATAAATTGTGTTATCATTCACTCACATTATTTGACTGACAGACGGCAACGGTTGGAGTTAAAAATCATCATTTGTGTTCTACTGAAGAAACAAAGTCACCTACATCTTGGATGCACTGAGGGTAAGAAGATAAACATCAAATTTTCATTTTTGGGTGAACTATCCCTTTAATATGATTGAGTTGAGTTGTAGCAGACTTCTAATTTCTAGCATCCTTTGCGTCAGACTATGAATAAATGTTGAAATTAAGTGTTATTTTGTGTGTTTTTGATTAGACATGATTAACATAGGGAGACATAAATCAGTGTTTAATGTTGTGTTATGTTGGGATTTACAGGGGGTTCTGTTATGTTTTTTATTTACCATTTGTGGTGAAGAGTAGAGCCTGTGGTTATGTTGAGGATGCAAAACTTTTAAGACCATATATACTGTATGTTGTTTGATTATATACATGTAATGTATTTAACACATGTATAAATATAAATAATGACAGTCTCTTTGATAGTTATCTATAGCATGTGTTATTTGCTAACTAACATTTAACCAAGATCTGAATGTGATGTTTATGTAAATTAACTGTATGTAATTAACATTATGATGAGTTGGGCGGGGCGGAAAACTGTGGGTGCGAAGGGATGCCGGTGATGTGATTGTTAATGAGATACACCTGTGCACCACACTGGCCTTGCTCCGCTTCCACAGCTCTCGGCCCCGCCCAAATTTTAAGTTCTGCTAACTTGAAAAAAATGAGTTAGTTTACTTAAATGTTTTGATGTAATACGTTTCCTCAAATGTTTTGAGTATTCTGAACTTCTGAATTGAGTTTTACAGTGCTCAGGACATATATATTTTTTTATTTCTAATGGACAGTGTACAATAGTAAACATAAACGTTAACATTTTATGCATTGTAGCAGAGTTCACCTATTACTAATTTTTATCTACAAGTAAGATGTGTGTTTCCGAATCAACATCGTTGTTGGTCAAACATAGTAATAAATCTAACCAATAACTACCACTCAAATCTAACTGGTTTATAGGACTATTTTTCCAAGACCAACAAGGTCTTGAGGAAACAATTGGATAAAAAACAGCAGGTGAGAGAAGAATGTTATGACTGGGGTCTAGTAGATTATTTATATAAGTGACAGAACCAGACAAGCCCTTAAAGGCAGTCATACACTCAAATGCACGCACGCACGCACACACGCACGCACACACTCTCTCTCTCTCTCTCTCACACACACACACACTTCTGTTGCACAATCAAAATTTAGATCAATAGCAACTCATAGGCAGTCAATGATCTTGCCCTGGTCTTCATTAGTAAAACACTCTGAATAGTAAATACATCCCTAATCAATCTGCTATCAGCACTCAGAGACATGGGTTAAACACAGATAAACTCTCACTCCATTACTCTCTCCTTTATTCTTGTTCAGTTTATATCTATCATCATTTTCTATTTCCACACCCCCCCGTAGTTTGTGGATTGTTCAATTTGAATTTGGTTCTAATTAGTCTGATGCCTCTTCTCTTCTCTTCTACTGAAAAGCTGTGTGTGAACGTGTGTATGTGATGCTGACAGTTTGACAAGGCCCTTAGCCGCACAGTGGAGTGTGTAACAGCAATCATTAGTGAACACCTAAAGCTTGGGAGCCCATTAAACCAGAGGAATAGGACAGACACACACACACACACACCTAACCACAAATTCACCTGCAAGAATAATGCATGCACTTTACATACACCACTCACATCTCTAAGCATCCAAAACTAACACAAACACACACACACACACACATACACAGGGAAGTCAATATCTCTGATTTCCCCTGTCAGCGCTGTGGCAGGCTGCCTTAAAGAGACATCAATCTGTGATGTCAGCACTTATCTAATGAAGCCTTTCAGATCGATGGGCACACTGCCCGCTAAACGCACTCCCACACACCCAAACACACCAGATGGATGCATTCTCTAATGAATGAACAGACGTAACCATTCCATCTCAATGCTCAATGATATCATCTTAATGATGGGGGGGGGGAGAGCTGGTGTTTTATGTGTTAATTATTATAACTGTACTGATCAGCTAATGAGTGTGTGTATGTGTGTGTGTGTGTGTGTGTGTGTGTGTGTGTGTGTGTGTGTGTGTGTGTGTGTGTGTGTGTGTGTGTGTGTGTGTGTGTGTGTGTGAAAAGCGTGTTTGTAAATAAAGCTGTGTGCTGCAGTGGCATACGCTATCTTTCCGCATCATTAGGCTCGGTGGGTTACACGCTTGTGCAAACACACACAAGCATACACACACAAGAGGGCCATTTATGTGTCCATAGGCATCTGTGCATGATGATAGGCAGCCTAACATTAAATTAATGGAGAGTGGACTGTGCAGACTTCACCTCACACACACACACACACACAGTGCAATGAGACACTCTCATATGACACACTCTTTGTGCTGGCGTGCGGTGATGTAACTGGCTGATTTACTAGCAGAGTCACATGCTGGTAGAAATGGTGGCATAAATGCTTACAGACATAACTAACTTAGACGAGCACACATGCACACATTTACCTACATGGAAATGTTCTAAATGGGAATATAAAATAGCAATTTTAACTGAATAAAAATGAAATACAATAATAATTATAAACAAAACTAAACATTACATAATCAGTTTTTTCATTAAGGACATCCACAGAAGGAGTTTGTTTTTTCTGATGCCATATTTTTAGCATATTTACAGAGGTCATATTTTCAAGATAAGATTTTCAGGATTATGGCAAGATTAGAAACACGCACTCTCATAAGCAGTTGTCGAAATGAGTTTAACATTAAGGAACTGACACAAAATTCTCCAGATCAATCATTGTGCACACAGCTGTTCTCAAACATCTCAGACTTTACACAGGACTATGATGGATGATGCACTCATACACACACTTCTGTCAAAAGTTATAAAAGCCAGAAGTCCTTGTGCAAAAATAACATTTCATAAGATGCTGCTATTGGAAAAAGTAGATCACCGAATAGCTATTATCAATGGTGGTTTCAGTATATATATATATATATATATATATGAACAATGATTTCATTAACCATGTTCATTATATATAAACGAACCGTAAATAAAACATGACACATCTCTATTCTTCTACACAAACGAGAACTGTTCAATTTACCACGACACAAATCCTTTGAGTTTAGATTGGTCACACCAGGCCAATTACAGTCATCAAGAGGACAGCTGATATTGACAGTCATTGTGTCCGAACGGCGATTTCACTCACTAGTCTGCATGTCTTTACATAGAGCATTGATTAGCCTGCTGTAGCAGTTTCTGTTAATATTGCTCACCCACACAAAATCTATATGAGACCTGTGTGTGTGTGTGTGTGTGTACAGGTTTGGCTACTTGTGAGGGCCAAATGTCCTCAGTTACATAGCGAAATATTATGATAACCGACTAAAGTGAGGACATTTTTCTGTGCCATTCCTCACTAGTTAAAAGGGCTTATAAATCAGTCAAAACATGTTTTTATTTAAATCCAGTGTTTTGCACATTTCTGTGATTTCTGTTTAGGAGTAGGGGTTGGGCTAGTAAGAAAATAGTTAGAAAATAACATTAACCTGATATAAAATCAAAGGAAGTCTATGCAATGTCCTAACTAATATAGTGTCTGCGTATGGAGAAAAGAGACAACCTCGGCAGAGTGAGACACACTGTTCCTATTATTAATGAAAATCTCTCTCTCAAAAAAAGAAAAAATATGCATGTTTTATGCCTATAAAAATCACCTAAAAGGCTAAATGTTATGTCAAAATAGCAAATAACCATGAAAACATTGGGTTCGATGTGTATAGCTCATTTTGGATTTGAAAAGAAAAACAAGGCACATCGGGGGAAGGTCTATTGTTGTCCAGACCAAATCCCTTATTTCGTTGAGATATTGGAAAAGACCCAGAATACCACCACTTGATATCTCAGACAGAGAGAGTGAAAGAGGAAGACAGACCCCCCTGATGAGAGAGAGCGTGTCATCTGATGAAATTTCTCTCAGCAGGATATCAGGGGTCAGAGGAGTGCGTAACATCTCACAAACATAGAGATTGGTTCTAATACCACACATAAAGCAACACACACACACCGATAACAGAAAGCTCACCGGTTCTGTGTGTGGAGAGGAAGGTCTAAAGGCAATCTACACAGTATTTGGCAACATGTGTTGTGAAAAACGAGTATTTGACCTCTTTCTGAACTACAGGTTTCTATGCTCACTGAAAGAAGAACTGACAACAGGAACAAGTGCGGCTTTTAGAAGATCAAAACAGAGTGTGACTAAAACAATCACGCAAGACTGGACCCACACAGGATCTGCACCTGCACAATACAGAATAAGGATGTGATCTGGGCTAAATTTCAAGTGTCAAATTATAAGTTTGAATAGTTACGCAATATACAGGTGCATCTCAATAAATTAGAATGTCGTGGAAAAGTTCATTTATTTCAGTAATTCAACTCAAATTGTGGAACTTGTGCATTAAATAAATTCATGCACACAGACTGAAGTACTTGGTTCTTTTAATTGTGATGATTTTGGCTCACATTTAAGAACACCAATTCTCAGTAAATTAGAATACTTCATAAGATCAATAAAAAAAAGAAAAAAGGATATTTTAAACAGAAATGTCAGGCTTCTGAAAAGTATGTTCATTTCTATGCACTCAATACTTGGTTGGGCCTCATTTTGCTTTAATTACTGCCTCAATTGGGCATGGCATGGAGGCTCAGGTGAAATGGAAGTCCATGTTGCTTTGATAGTGGCCTTCAGGTCATCTGCATTGTTGGGTCTGGTGTCTCTCATCTTCCTCTTGACAATACCCCATAGATTCTCTATGGAGTTCAGGTCGGGCGAGTTTGCTGGCCAATCAAGCACAGTAACACCATGGACACTGAACCAGCTTTTGGTACCTTTGGCAGTGTGGGCATCTGAAAAGAGGACTTTGGAACAGTGAGCAACAGTCCAGTTTTTTTTCTCCATAGCCCAGGTAAGATGCTTCTGACATTGTCTTTGGTTCAGAAGTGGCTTGATATGTGGAATGTGACCGTTGTAGCCCATTTCCTGAAGATGTCTGTGTGCGGTGGCTCTTGATGCACTCCAGCTTCAGTCCACTCCTGAAGCTCTCCTAAGTTCTTAAATCGGCTTTGCCTGACAATCTTCTCAAGCCTGCGGTCATTCCTTTCACTTGTACACCTTTCCATACCACACTTTTTCCTTCCAGTCAGCTTTCCATGAATATGCTTTGGCACAGCTCTCTGCGAACAGCCAGCTCTTTCAGCAATGACCCTCTGTGGCTTACCCTCATTGTAGAGGGTCTTGATGATCGTGAATTGTGAGCAGCAATCTGTAATCATCAAAATGAAAACAAAAAAGTCTGGAAATATTTTACTTTATGTCTAATAAATCTAGAATACATTTAAGTTTTACTTTCTGAATTAAATTACAGAAAAAAACAACTTTTTCATGATATTCTAATTTATTGAGATGCACCTGTGTAAGTATGTGATGTGATATATATATATTATATATATATATATATATATATATATATATATATATATATATATATATATATATATATATATATATATATATATATATATATATATACACACACACATATACATACACACATATACATACATACACACACTCCGGCCGAACAAAATTTTTTGTTTTTGCCATTATGGGGAGTGTAGTGTATTGATGTGAAAATAAGCATAAGGTTGCAACATAAAGTACAGCAACATATAGTCACTGATTTGAGACACTGTGGGTCATTTTGGGTCTTTATAATGAGGGAATATTAATTTAGATGCTACTGTTTATTACTGTTATTGATTATTTTATTGTTAATTAAGTAAGGGTGTGTTCAAGATTTTTTATTATTTTATTTTAGTATTTTGTGTACATTTATCTACAATATTTAAGTTCAATGCCACCCTGCCACACTAATTGAGATGCCCATTAATCAAAAAACACCACTTTGCCAGACAAATATGGCTTTTTGACTAACAAAATAAAGCCAACTATATTTAAGTTAATAAAAAAAAAAAAGTATAAATAGTTAATAAATAAGTTAATAAATAAAAATATATATTCAATGAGCCAAAACTATAACTATGATTAAAATGTGATTTAAACATATAATTTCAAATGTATCAAATCAAAAAATATCTGGCTAATCACACATAAAAAAAGAGAGGGAAGTAAGAGTTAGAAAGAAGGAAAAAGACAGTCTATATTCACCTTAAAGCATCCGAGAGTGAGACCTATCAACATTCATCCCCTTCTGTGTGCCATTTCTTTATATAATAACAGGTAATGACTCAGGCAGTTGTGTGGGCAGCCTCTGGTGCAGAGAAGACCCACGGGGCCGCTGGTGTGGAGCTGAGCAGTCCTGTGAAATAAGTACAGGCAGGCAGGAGGCAGTCTATTGGCCCAGAGTGATGGCTCGCTTGTTGCTTATCGAAGCCCAATAAATCTACACTCGGCGCGTGAGATATGAGAACGCTGATCTCATCTACCCCGAACGGTTCCCTTACTCTCACACACATACATATTTCTCAGATTTACCCAGGGACGGAGAGGTTATTTAGCTGAATAAAACAAAAACAAAAACAAGAGAGAGAGAGAGAGAAATAAGCAGTCGGTTGTGAAGTAAAAAAAAAAAAAAAAAAAAAGAAGTATATATTGAAGGGGAGGAGAGATAGACTGATAATACATATATATGGGGAGTAAACAGAGACGCTCAGAGACTCTCTGCAACAAAGAAGCTTTAGAGAAAGATGACGCAATAAACTACCAAATAAAATCCTCTCTCTCTGAAAACACTTCAGAGGTGAAGGCAATCACATTTACCTGTTAAATTGTAGGGGATTCAGCACTTTCTATGATTGTTGGGGGGTGTGTGTGTGTGTGTGTGTGTGTGTGTGTGTGTGTGTGTGTGTGTGTGTGTGTGTGTGTGTGTGCAAAACACACACAAAACGGTCTTTGGGTTGAAAATGAGGTGTGTTTTCAGACACATAAGGCGATGGCGCAGCTAACAGCTGGTCATGGAGGCAAACTTAGCACTAAGAGGCTAGCAATATGACCGAGGTACCCATCAACGGGATTTTGATATCATCTTGAGCACAGGCGAGGGATATGGCTGTGTGTTCAATAAGTCCCAGGGCTTACTCGGTGCACTGGGGTTTTCAGGTGCTAGCCATATGCTAAAAGCTAATATGAGATCTAATCAAGGGAGTTCAGACCCGAGCGTAAGCGTCAATCCCAGCCTAATGCCACCTTATTGCTGTAAGCCTGTTCTGTTTGCCCTGAGTTTGATCCTGAGCTTCGCTCACACCAGTTCACTCTCACCGCTGGCCTAGCTGCAGCGCACAGGGACCGGGGACGGGATGAGCGGCGTGACCCCTCCGGGTCTGCTCGTGGTGATGAATAGGCTCGCTGGCTAACACAGGCAGATTACCCCCTTAACAGGGTCTGTTAGAGACGAGTGATGGAGGGATGAAAGGAGGAGTGATAAATGACAGATTTATCTTTCTCTTCCAGCAGAGACGCCACCGCAGCAGGAGCAATAAAGCGACCGGAGAGAGAGATGACGGAGACAATTATGTCAAGCCCAGCTGTCAATCACGGCGATGAGAGAAATAGCATGTGTGTGTGCGTTGACGTGCGGCCCTGGCAGGGGGCTCGTAGCGGGGCGACAGGCGGGCATAATACTCTCATCACTCTTCCTCTGGTTGTCATGGCGTCAGAAGTGGCCCTGGGCGCCACGGCGACCGCCGCTTGAGCCTCCAATCTCACAGAAATATTCCTAAACTGCAATTTTTCATATTTCCCTGTATGCATAAAGAGATGAAAGATTACCCCATCGTTTGTATTGTCTCTCTGAGGTGATGCTCTGATATTAGTTTATCCACTGCACCTAGGATTGCTTCCCTAAGCAAGACAGATCGGCACAGGGAAGGAGGGCAATATTCAGCCAAACATATTCAGCTCATCTTTTATACGCTGCATTTTCTGAACAGACACAGGTATGAACTGGGTGTCTAAACAAGACTGCTTCGAAAGCTAAATGAAAGAGTGAGACTGAAAGAAAAAGAGAAGGTGAGAGAGAGAGAGTGGGAAAAAGATTTTTTTTTTCTTTTTTTTTTTTTTTTTTTGAGAATTCTAATTGCGAGGGAATTTGCGGCACTGTGATTTTTTCTCACAACATTCTCTCGTATACGGTAGGTAACCAATCTTCATATTAATTCCTGCTGTAGTTATTAAACTCTTATGAAAATGGAAATTAAAGCAAAACTGATTTCGAAAATCAATTTGAAGGGGGGGAAACAAATACATTTCCAAATAAAAGGCTCCAGTGATTTGTGCGATGTTTGCGCTGTGTGACAATGCCGGCTCTTCTTTGCTGGAAGAGGAGGATGAGGAGGACAGAGGATCAGGAAAGAAAGGAAAACGAGTGAGTTTTGGGTCAAAAAACATGTTGCAATTCTTCTCCACCCAGCCAAGTGTAAAACTCATTAAACAATGCATAATGCCTTTAATCAAATCAATGGCGAAAGCAACTCCAAACTGATGGCTCCTATCAAAACTTACACAAAGCATAGAGAATTTCTCATTTATTTATAAAACATCAACTAAGATGGAGGAATTATCTCTAAAATGAGCTTAATTATGCTTTTGCGCTCGGATCAATATCACAGTGGAAAAAGAAAACAAAAGCACAAAGGTGAAAAAGACAAACAGAAAAGGTGATGGAGTTGAAGGGATATCAGAGTTCTCTCAAGGCTGAGAGGAGTTCATGCAGGATTTGCTGTAACTAATTATTAATGGGACTGAACAGATGATGTGGTAATAGGTATAGAGCTAAACGCATTTTGTGGCCACTCATCCTTATCTTCCAAATTAGAAATCAGCCGCCACAAAACAACTGAACTGAAGATTTCCAAATAAAAACGATAATCACATCTCTACAGTTTGACATTTTTCCATTCATTCAACAACTCAATCCTATATATACAGTACTCTAAAAAATGTTTGGTTAAAAACAACCCAAGTTGGGCTGAAAATGGACAAACCCAGCAATTAGTTTGTTTTAACCCAGTGGTTGGGTTAAATGTTTGCCCAACCTGCTGGGTAGTTTTATTTAACCCAACTATTAACTGATTAAAAATTAAAAATCAGACAAATAATTACTAGAGGCAACAATAATAATCAAAAGGTGTACATTTATTAATAAGCAATTTAATAAATGTTTATTGTTTATTATTCATTATCTTATTAATAAATGCTCATTTATTAAACATATTACTAAATGTTAATTTCCAACATATTTTGGGTTCATTTTAAGTAAGCAATACAGTAATTTTAATACAACAGTTAAGTTAAATAAAACTACCCAGCACGTTGGGCACACATTTAACCCAACCACTGGGTTAAAACAACCCATTGGTGGGTTTGTCCATTTTCAACCCAACTTGGGTTGTTTTTAACCCAGCATTTTTTAGTGTAAATTTAAATCTTATATATATTCTGACTTCTGATTAAAAAATTGACAAAGTATATATATATATATATATATATATATATATATATATATATATATATATATATATATATATATATATATATATATATATAAATATAATGACTTTAGGGGTTTTCAGGCATTTTAAAAGTCATGGACGCCCAAATGCGATGGTTCCCTTGTGATCAAAACAATAAAAAAACAAAAAAAACTGCACATTACATTGAGTATATTTAGGAAAAGAACTGATTAATAATAGAATATAATGGAATGGAATGGAAAGTAACCTAACATAATGTAACGTAATGTAATATAATATAATATAACAGTTTAAAAAAGACTGTCAGTAGAATAACTGATCAGTCTCGTGTTCAGACAGCAGACTAAAAATTGAAAGTTGTAAAACCAAATCTGTGTTAGACAATTATCTTGATTTAAACAACACTAAAACATATATATTGATAATATCAATAAACTCATAAAATAATAATAATAATAATAATAATAATAACTTTATTTTTCTCAAATTTTCTGTGGACACCTAGCACGCCATACTTATAGAATCAGTAACCATTTCACAGCAGTGACAGAGGAAAGTTATTCCAGCCAATCAAATACAACTAATTTAACAATCTTTTTCACGGTATAGACAGAACTGCCGCACACATTACCTCTTCATCTCTTTGTGGTGTGGTATAGCTTGAGGTGTTGACAGACTGTTGTGCTGCTGGGGGTTGTTTTGGTAATTACTAGTGCCTAGCTGCAGATGCTAAGGAGCGCAGGACCCTCGCATCCATCCCAGCGTTACGGCAGCGATAACCCCGCATCTGTGTCTCATATCACCCCTCTCTTTGTTAACAGGCCAGGCCTTCATTTTTTACCGCTGACAGCGATGCTATTCCTGTCATTTAGCCACATCTGCTTAGGAAAAGAAAAGGAGAGGGAGGAGGAGGAAGAGGTGGAGAGAGTGTGTGCATATGTGTGTGTAAGAGAGCGGTAAGCGCTTTAATTAATTGTGGAGAGATTACATGGTTCTCCAAGCGTGGAGTTTGTCATCAGAAGCCATTACACAGATCCATTAGCCGTTTCTCCACAGTGTCAAGACTCATTTGGAGGGGAGCGGTAAGTTTGAAGACAGACAGAAGAGTGAAGCTTGTGATGAGGGACGCTGGGTTGGGAAAAAAAAGACACCTACAATTAGCCAGAGAGTGATCTGTAAACAAATATGTCCTCCCTACGCAGGCGACACTTTATCAACTGTCACTCAAAACAGACAGGCAATGACTCGTCCACCTAAAGCCTCAGGCTGGGATCTTAATGGGGGTTTTGTCAGTGGATCCGCCTGACAAATGATGCGCTGTTTTCTTTATCACACAGCAATGAGCCGAGCCCAGAACACCATCATTTTGAGTGATGTGGATGAAAGGAGATAAGACGAGCTTCCCCCCGGGTCAGGACCTTAACTCTGTAGCTATACATATTCACCTCAGGACATGAACTTCTCAAATAACCATACCTGACGTACCTAACCAAAACCTGACGACCAGTCACTGTAGAAGAGACTCATCTGTGCAGTTGAAACTTGTTGTGCTTTAGAGGCTCTCAAACTTTTCAGGCCAAAACAACCTTTGATCAGACTGAATAACCAAGCACCACTCAGGTGCAAACCTCAACAGTGAGGCTTTTTTTTTATTCTGCTAGCCTGGTTGGGGCAGTAGTTTTGTTCTTGCTCTGCAAACATTTTTGCACAATTCTTATATATATATATATATATATATATATATATATATATATATATATATATATATATATATATATATATATATATATATATATATATATATATATATATATATATATTTTTTTTTTTTTTTTTATAATTTCACATTTGTCATTTTAAATGGTTCTTTTTTTATTTTTTTATTTTATTTATTACATTGTATTTTTATCAACTGAAAATTACAACTTACAACATCTGTTCAAAAGTTTAGGATCAGCAAATTGGTTTGATTTATTTTGAAAGAAATCAATACTTTTATTCAGCAAGGATGCATATATGTGATCAAAAGTGAAGGTAAAGACTATAATGTTATTTTTTGTTAACATTAGTTAATGTATTAAATAAAATGAACTAACCATGAGCAATACATTTGTTACTGTATTTGTTAATCTTTGTTAATGTTAAAAATAAACATACATTTGTTCATTGTTTGTTCATGTTAGTTGACAGTGCATTACCTAATGTTAACAAATACAACTACTGATTTTACAAATGAATTAGTAAATGTTGAATTTAACATTAAGAAAGATTAATAAACACTGTAGAAGTGCAGTTCATTATTAGTTCATTAACTAATGTAGTTAACTATTGTTAACTAATGATCTTTATTGTTAAGTGTTACCATTTTAAAAGACTGTTATAAAAGACTTTCTATTCATCAGAGATTCCTGAAAAAAATATTAAGCAGCACTTTTTCAACGTTGTTAATAAATAAAAAAAATGCAAAATCAGCATATTAGAATGACTTCTGAAGGATCATGTGACACTGAAGACTGGAGAATAGTAATGCTGAAAATTCAGCCCTGCCATCAAAGGAGTAAATTACATTTTACAATACGTAGATACATAAATAGAGAAAAAGTTATTTTAAATTGTAATATTTCATAATATTACTGTTTTACTTTTCTTTTTTTTTTTTCTCCAAATAAATGTAGCCTTCTATCAATAAATACACTTCTATCAGAAACAAAATCTTACTGACCCCATACTTCTGAATGGTAGTGTAATTTTACAGGGCCTGCAGTTACAACATTTGACAACTAGTTCATGAGTTGCCTATATGACTATTAGACCAATTGGTATTAAAGGGATAGTATACTCAAAAATGAAAAATCAGTCTTCATGCACTTAACTTTAATGTGGAACACACACACAAACATTTCTCTGTGCCTTTTTATCCGGACAAAAAAACATCCAAAATATATCCTCTTTTGCGTTCCACAAAAGAAATAAAGTCGTACATGTTTAGAACGACATGAGGATGAGTAAATGATGACAGAATTTTCCTTTTAGGGTGAACAATCCCTTTAACTAGAAGCCCAGGATCCCTGGCCTGACCCTGCTTTGACTGCTTTTGATAATATGCGGTTTTGCATGTCTAGTAAGAAGAGTCAGTGGGTCCTGAGGACAGAGGAAGTGCTTAGCACAAAGGAACACACCCACTCGATCCCTCCACACAGCATGGCCAGGAAACAGCAGAACACAGCTAATCTCCACACTCCCCCATAAGCCATGCTCTAATTGGCCACACAGAGCGCAAATGCTGGAGAGAGAAAAGGGAAACCAAAATTAACAACTGCAGAACTTTACAGTACAAGAGCAGAGAGAGAGACACATGAGACAGACTGCATCGCACCAGTAAGGAGGCCAGCTGCAAACCAGGCCTTCCTTTCCTGTCTCTGCCACTCTGTCTCCCTCTGCGTTCCTCATAATTGGCCCTTATCCTTGCTCTGAGCACATGAATGTGCAACCGCGGATTCCTCCACCCGCCACAATTAAAACAAGCAGAAAAAGGTGGCACAAACAAACACCACACACAGAAACCCATTTTTGGGACCTTATATCCAAGAAACCCACAAAACTAGATGACATCCCGAGCAACA
Organism: Chanodichthys erythropterus; assembly: GCF_024489055.1. Taxonomy (NCBI): domain Eukaryota; kingdom Metazoa; phylum Chordata; class Actinopteri; order Cypriniformes; family Xenocyprididae; genus Chanodichthys; species Chanodichthys erythropterus. The sequence goes on along the minus strand of NC_090231.1, from coordinate 29,699,851 downwards.
TACAGATGGATAGACTTTGAGGGAAAAAGAGATCATACAGTACATCTGTTGTTAGTTTGTAACCTTTCCAAAGATAAAAATGAAAATATTGTTAATGAGCTCTCATGATCACATGATATTTTACCAGACATTTAACAAGAAGCTGCGTTGGATTTACAGACCACTGGAATATGCCTGTTTGGAGAAAGAATAAAGAAAATGTTGTTTTTTTGTTTTGTTTTTTACTGCAGCCCTACACTTTGTGCATGTTGTTTGTTTATCACTATTTATTGTCTCAAACTAATTTTGGCACGTTTGTTTTTCCAGAGAAACATAAGTTTCCTCTGTCCTGGTTTCTACACACTCCGCCCTACTTTTCATTCCATTTTTAATTCCAAGATTCCAAATGAACATTTTTTTTAACTTAATTTTACTTAACTTTTAATCCATTTAACTTAAATGACAATTGCAATGAGAATGCAAACGCATGGAATAAACCATATTGACACATTATACAATATATGAATGTAAATGTGACAGATTTAAATTTCGAATGACCCTGCATTTTGTTTTTTTCTTTTTTTTGCTTTTTTATTGTATGGAAAAGAGCAGCAAGGATATTCTTAAAAACTTGACACAATGGTGAGTAAATTATTCGAATTACAGGGTCATTTTTGGGTGACCTATTCCTTTAAAGGTGCCCTAGATTCAAAAACTGAATTTACCTCGGCATAGTTAAATAACAAGTGTTCAGTACAGTACATGGAAATGACATACAGTGAGTCTCAAACTCCATTGTTTCCTCCTTCTTATATAAATCTCATTTGTTTCAAAGACCTCCGAAGAACAGGCGAATCTCAACATAACACAGACTGTTACGTAACAGTCGGGATCATTAATATGTACGCCCCCAGTATTTGCATATGCCAGCCCATGATCGAGGCATTACACAAGGGCAGCCAGTATGTCTGGATGTGCACAGCTGAATCATCAGACTAGGTAAGCAAGCAAGGACAATAGCAAAAAATGGCAGATGGAGCAATAATAACTGACATGATCCATGTTATCATGATTTTGTTAGTGATATTTATAAATTGTCTTTCTAAATGTTTCATTAGCATGTTGCTAATGTCCTGTTAAATGTGGTTAAAGTTACCATCGTTTCTTACTGTATTTACGGAGACAAAAGCCGTCGCTATTTTCATTTTGAAACACTTGGAGTCTGTATAATTCATAAACACAACGTCATTCTTTATAAATCTCTCCAACAGTGTAGCATTAGCCGTTAGCCATGGAGCACAGCCTCAAACTCATTCAGAATCAAATGTAAACATCAAAATAAACACTGTGCTTATGTAATTAGATAAGCTGCATGACGAACTTTGTAAAGATCTATTTTCAGGGTTATATTAGTTGTTTGAATTTTTTTATGTTGTTTAAGGCAAGCACAAGCTCCGTGGGTGTGGAGCACGAAAATTAAAGGGCCACACACCCTGAATCGGCTCATTTCTAATTATGCCCCTAAATAGGCAGTTAAAAAAATGAATTAAAAAAAATCTATGGGGTATTTTGAGCTGAAACTTCACAGACACATTCAGGTGACACCTTAGACTTATATTACATCTTTTTAAAAAAAGTTCTAGGGCACCTTTAACCAGATTTGGCAGAACAATGGCCAGTAGAGTTAAACAAACAACATGTCTCCTCTCTTTTAATTTTGCCTCTTATCTGTAATTCTCTTCTTCTCAAGTTGGGTTTGCTGACATCTCACTAAACTCTGGTACAGAGTGAACCTGTAATTATACCCCATGTATCTCCACCTTAAACATTGTTTAACAGCAAAAATATGTCAATATGTCACAAATGCCAAAATGAAGTAGCTATTCACTGCAGTGCTGTAAATTACCCAGAGGAATGTAGGGCAGGGTTGCAAAGAAAGAGAAAACAAGATTGTATAATTGTCATGATGACCCTCTTAGCCTGAGGCCTGCGCTTGTGCTCAATCCCAGTAAATCACGTGGGGGATCTGTAGTGGCAGCATTCTTCACCTGAGAACATTCTCAACAAAAGGGCCAAACCCAAATTAGGCTTAACATCTAACCCGCACTCAAAGACATCTGTTAAATAGATCACACAACCTTTCATTCATTAATTTGCCCATTCCATTCAGATCTTCATGCTGTACATTGGTTCATTCTTTGATTCATTCTTCTTCTCTAAAGTCTAGATCACACTGATTTTATTGCTGGAAGTCGCTAGTAGGTGTTCCTGCTACTAGACGCCCTAATTTTACTTGTGGGCTGTGTAGTGGGACATAGCTGTAGAAAATCTGATTGTAAAAATGTTAAAGATGCCCTAGAATCAAAATTTGAATTGACCTTGGCATAGTTGAATAATAAGAGTTCAGTACATGGAAAATACATACATTGAGTTTCAAACTCCATTGTTTCCTCCTTCTTATATTAATCTCATTTGTTTAAAAGACCTCCGGAAAACAGGCGAATCTCAACATAACACAGACTGTTACGTAACAGTCGGGATCATTAATATGTACGCCCCCAATATTTGCATATGCCAGCCCATGATCAAGGCATTAGACAAGGGCAAAACATCTGGATGTGCACAGCTGAATCATCAGACTAGGTAAGCAAGCAAGGACAATAGTGAAAAATGGCAGATGGAGCAATAAAAACTGACATGATCCATGATATCATGATATTTTTAGTGACATTTGTAAATTGTCTTTCTAAATGTTCCGTTAGCATGTTGCTAATGTACTGTTAAATGTGGTTAAAGTTACCATCGTTTCTTACTGTATTCACGGAGACAAGACTGTCGTTATTTTCATTTTTTAAACACTTGCAGTCTGTATAATGCATAAACACAACTTCATTCTTTATAAATCTCTCCAACAGTGTGTAATTTTAGCTTTAGCCACGGAGCACTATCAAACTCATTCAGAATCAAATGTAAACATCCAAATAAATACTATACTCACAAGATCCGAAGCATGCATGCAGCATGCATGACGAACATCTTGTAAAGATCCATTTGAGGTTATATTAGCTGTGTGAACTTTGTTTATGCACTGTATTACAGTCGAGAGCTCAGGGGGCAGGGAGCGCAAGATTTAAAGGGGCCGCAGCCTGGATCGGCACTTAGTTAATGATGCCCCAAAATAGGCAGTTAAAAAAATAAAAAAATAATTGATGGGGTATTTTGAGCTGAAAATTCACAGACACATTCAGGGGACACCTTAGACTTATATTACATCTTGTGAAAGAACGTTCTAGGACACCTTTAAAATGACGAGTGATGAGAATACTTTTTGTGTGCAAAAAACAACTTTATTTAACAATTTTGTCTCTTCCATGTCAGTCTCCTACGCTGTTCACATAGTAAACACATTGGAGCACTTCCGGGTTCAACGTCAGAACGGCGGCTCGTTAATGGCCAGCTCTCCTGCGTCAGCATCAAGTGCATACGTCGTGGTGCTCACGTGAACAGTGTCGACCAATACTGAGCCGGCATTCTGACATTGAACCCAGAAGCACTGCACTGTGTTTACTACCTTTTTTGGGCTTTGAAAGTGGTAATAACATTGCAGACCAGAAAGCTCACGGATTTCATCAAAAATATCTTAATTTGTGTTCTGAAGATGAACAAAGGTCTTACGGGTTTGGAATGACATGAGTAATTAATGACATAAATTTCATTTTTGGGTGAACTAACCCTTTAAGGTAGAGAGTGAATATTGATTTATGATAAATGCTTTCTATTACAGTGTGAAAACAGATGGAGTCACAGACATTTTAACTGCTGGGTGACAAAGCAGCATCCAAATGCCAGCATGTTGTGAAAAGTAAATAAACGAGAGTGAAAGACAGTAGGAAAAAGAGAGAGAGAGAGAGAGAGAGGACAGACAGCAAAGCAGAAAAAGAGGAAGTGAAATGAAGACAATGGCAGTTTGCTGTATGAGGGGATTAGGTGTGATGTGACAGGGGGATCAGTGTTTCACCACGAGACAGAGACAAAGACGCCGTGCCTCTGACACTTCCTTGCTTTAATCGCAGAAGGAAGAAATTACCGATAGCAAGTGTGTGTGTGAGCACATGTATAGAGGGAAAGATTTCAAAAACACAAAAATGAATCAGACTCTCAGTGTGAGAGAGAGAGAAAGAGACTATGTATCACACTATCATAAAAGGCAACTAGCTGCTTCTCACTCGCTTGAGCATCCCCAACACTTCCACCTGCAACTCCAGGAGATCAGTCTTCAAACGCAGCGCTCATCTCAGCAGCTGTCACAGCGCATAAAACCCTGTAGCTTTCAGAGTATGTGTGTAAACAGGCACTGGGGTTGCTTGCGCGAAACGACGTTTGTGAATTTTGACCTGCTTTTGATGTGAACGCAGATGGCTCGGAGGCAGAGACTCCGACTCGCTCTCCACGGGCTACTAAATCAACTCTTTAACTCGTGAAATCTGAATACAACCTCCTACAGAACTCCAGTGAGAAAGCATTGCAGTGCTGAGTGTATTAGCGTAGCATCGTGGGACAACTAGCGCTAATCGTTTCCAGGTAATCAAATGAGCGTGTTTTCCACAGAGAAGCTCTAGTCAGGTGCGCCTGCTTACTTGGGACAGGACTGCGAAATGGAAAACAGATAAAAGAGGATCAATGGAAGGCTGTGAATTCCTGTCAGTGCTCATATGATGAGAAAGTGCTAATTAGCTGACCAGGACCCATCCTGTTTGACCGCTAACAGGCTAATGTAGCATAATTGTGCACGAGGCCTGGCAGGGTTAACCTTGACCCGACTTCTATTCTCTCCAGCTGGAGCAAATCAATTCTACACTGCAGCTGGGGTCGCGAATGTCACATCTCTCACCCCAAACAAGCGTGCACACTTACTGCACGTCTAATGGAGCCGCATTTAGCCCTATTCAATAGAGTACACAAGGGAAGTGAACCAGTGCTCATCTAGACCAAAACCACAGCAAATCTTTGCATCGGATTAATGTACTAGAAAAAAAGTTTCCAAAAGGGGGTTTTCAAAGTGATGTGACAGGAGAGGGGTTGCCAAACTTTTTGTCAGCTGAAACCCTAGATGAAATTCATATTTGATAATTATAATTTTATGTTATATTATATTACAACAATAGTTTATGCCCTAAACATACATTTGTACAAACATTCAAACCCTCCAGCTTTTAAAGGTGCTCTATGTAAGTTTTTGACTGTACTAAAGCAGAAAAATACCATAATATGTTTGCAGATATTTATTAAACATGCTGAGTTTGCATACTTGTTTCCCTGAAAACCATTGCTACAGCATGTTATTTTACTTTAAAATTTGCGGTCCGTTTTGGAATTTCTGTTTTTGTTTTAGTCTGTGCAAGACCACACGTTGCCAATTTACACAATAGTATTTCGGCACCCCGGGTTGCCAGTCGCCCCGAAAACACATGGAAGCTGCAACAAGCTGGGTGAGAGATTGCAGATTCTACCCTACCTAAAAAGCCTCAGCATCCATCTAAAAAATCTCTATGAACAGGAGCATATTAAAACGCGATATAAACTCATCATAAATCAATAAATCAAATAATTATGTTACAGTGTGTAAGTTTTCTCGCCTTCCAATGTCAATCGAGCTCGCTCCTGTTGCGTGTCTTCCAACTGGCAACCCGCAAGAGCATTGAGTCTGAGGAGGATGGAGCGGGGCAAACAATATTTAGAATTTGGACTGCAGTACCCATTTCAACCACTAGCTGTCATTCTTACATAAAGCACCTTTAACTTTTAGCTTTTAATGCTGTGAACTTCTATCCACAAAAATTCCGGAAATTATGCAATTACATAAAGTAAGTCTAGCATGTGAACCATTGAAATTTCGAAACACTTATGATGTAACGAAGCCTCGTTTACTGAAATCACGTGACTTTCATGCTCCGAACCACTGATTCGAAACAAAAGCTTCATGAAGCAGTGTTTCGAAATCACCCATCACTAGATATTGTTGAATATAGTCATTATTTTGTTTTTTTGGCACACAAAAATATTCTTGTCGCTTCATAACATTAAGGTTGAACCACTGCAGTCACATGAACTGTTTTAAATGTCTTTAGTACTTATCTGGGCGTTTGAACGTGTTAATTATCTTGCTGTTAATGGAGGCCTCACTGAGCCATCGGATTTTATCAAAAATATCTTAATTTGTGTTCCGAAGATGATTGAATGTATTACGGGTGTGAAACGATATGAGGGTGAGTAATTAATGACAGAATTTTCATTTTTGGGTGAACTAACCCTTTAATGATCTAAATAACCTTTTTTTCCACTTTAAAGAACCTTTTGTCCAATGGAAAGTTTCTGATTAATGTCAATAAAGAACCTATATTTTTAAGAGTGCAACGATCCTTTTGTGCAGTTGAAAGGTTAAAAGTTCTTCATGGAACCACAGACGAAGAAGCTCAATTGTTTAGAGCTTTACAAAGACAAAATAAGCTGCTTTGACTTTTGTTTGCTTGTTGTCCTCATTAAGACATTTAAGAACACTCTATCATTCCAGCCCAAATGTGTCATTTAAAAAAAAAAAAAAAAAAATCTTTACTTCAGACTGCCAGAAGGAGGAAGCAAGAGGAGGCCGTTAAAAAGACCCAGCCGATGAATCCGGTCGGTTAATTCCCCCTCACCTCCAGTGGACCCCCTCTGATGGCAATATTCCGTTTAGATTAATTCTGCTTAATACTAATTGGTCCTTGAGCCATGAGGACTCCAGGGATTGGTTCCCTTCGGTCCACTCTCGGAGGGCTGAGCCACCATTGGAGGGCTGCTGATGAGTAGAACGTTTTATCAACGCAAACACACTGCCAAACGTCCCCCAGGGCAGGAGCACACCCAGTAATTAACTCTCACACAATCCATAATTGCCATGTTTACATTTACTCCATCTGAAACAGAGAGCCAGCGAAGACGGAGGGAGGGCGAGAAGAAAAGAAAAATCAAAGAGGAAAAGGAAAATACTCACACATTAAAAGGTGCAAAATTCATATTAAAATCTCTCTTTCTGCGAGTGTCTCTCTCCCTCTTTAATAAGCTCAGCGGGCTGGTTGGCGGCATTCTGCCCATCATTTATTTATTTTTTAGAGATAGCCCTATTAATTTCCCCCTTGCTTTCAAATGCTGCGGCACGCAGCAGTGTGGACAGATCCCGCGTCCCCAGGGTGCTCCTCGAGGAAAGACATAAATGACCCAAATAAAGAGGGCTTTTGAAGGCTGCCGAGAGGCGCCAGCACCATTAAAACTAAATGAAGTGTTTATTAGCCATGCCGACAGCACTCTCAGCTCGAACAGATCAAGAGCCGTTACAGTTAATGTGCTCCCCCTGCAATACGCACCCGTTTGTTTAGTTCTGCCAGTGGGCCTGAAAAACCAAAGCCGAGGTTTTTTTTTTTTTTTTTTTCTCTCGGCTTCTTCTTTTTAGTCTCTTCTTTATGCAGGCACACACTCCCTAGCTTTCATACGCGCACATCTGATTCATCTCATCTTTATTCCTGTGAATTCACACAAGTACACAGTCTAACACGGTGACACAGTCTGACAGCAACACAAAACCGAGAAGCCTGAACTCTGAGCGGTTCAAACGCCCGATCGTGCGCTTAACGTTAAGCGCTTTCCTTCCCCTCCTTCTCGTTTTCATTCACTCTCTCTAATTATAGTTTGCATTTCAGGGGCTTTGGACATGATGCCAGGAAACCTTTAGAAACAACTTGGAAACTGGCTGCTGCCTATTTGATGTTTTTTATTAGCTTTGGCGTTTCAATAAAAAATAAAATATAACTGGATACAATATGACATAAATTGTCCATTTATCTTCAGTATTCTTTTCAAATAATTTTGAAGCTATTGTGTTGGTGACACACAACACGCTTTTTGCTCTTGCTTCAGTGTATATGATACCTGTGACGTCTCCTCTGCGCTCAGAATAGAAGGCGAGAATCATTTGCGGTGCATTATTTTCTCATTAATGCGCACTTAAGATTTTTAATGCAATAGCTACTTTAATATTTTTCCTCCCTTAATAACAGTATGTGAAAGTGAGAGTAATGGTCTTCATTTGAAGGTGAATTAAAAGAGAGTGCACACGCAATGAAAGTTGTAAAAACTGTAATATGCAACTTCAAAACAGTGAGAGTGTTTTTATTCCTCAAACACACACACGCACACACACAAGCATCTCTAATTATTTTTCATAACCTGCAGCATTGTGCTGTAATATTGTTCAGATCCTGTTCTAACCTGTCTATCTCTGATGGCACACAGACTATCTCCATTCGTAACCCTAATCACAATCTGTGAGACTAGTTGCCTTAAATGAAGTTTTACAGTAAATCACACTCTTTATGTGTGAAGACTGATGTTACACACAAATACTTTTGAAGTCTGAGGCTGTAATTACAGCCCAGTACAATTATCCCAGTGCATTAACAACAGTTGTAGATAACAAGTCTCAATAAGGACAGAGCAGAATTAATCAGTAGGCAGTACTATGTGCATTTCTGTGCAGTCAAGTCACTGTAGAACTTACAGACACACAGTGGAGAAAATGTCTTAATTAACAAGACATAAATAAATAAATAATGGCAGACTTTACTGTTTCCAAGCAATACAGCAAATTGACACATTAAAACAGAATGTGTGGTAACAAGGTTGCATTTAACTGCATTTGTAGATTTACTGAGAATTTATAGACTTTTATAATGAAGAAATAATAATAATAATAATAATAATAAAAAAACATTCCAAACAATAAAAGAGCACATGACATGGTTCTTACATAGGCATACCAGATTACAGACATACAACTCACAAATATACAACATAGTAATCATTCATCACACTCATATATTTGAACATACATTTACACAAACTTAAGATACATAAAGATATGTGCAAACTCAGCAATTTACCTTAAAGGGTTAGTGCACCCAAAAATGAAATTTCTGTTTTTAATTATTCACCTTCATGTCGTTCCACACCCGTAAGACCTTCGTTCATCTTCAGAACATAAATTAAGATATTTTTGATGAAATCCGAGGGTATCTGTTCCACACATAGGCAGCAACGTCATTGCACCATTTGACATCCAGAAAGGTAGTTAAAAACATGGTTAAAATAGTCAACGTGACTGCAGTGGTGAAGTGACGAGAATACTTTTTGTGCACAAAAACAAAACCAAAATAACGACTTTATTCAACAATTTGAACCGTTGTCATATGTAGTGAACACAGAGCAGGCTTCCTTGTTTACGTCCGAATGCCGGCTCATTATTGGCCGGATCCTGTGTCACATTCATACGTCGTTTGGCTTCAGCTTCATTTTCAGCTTCGGCCAATACAGAGTTGGCGTTGGGAAGCCTGCAAGGAAGCCTGCACTGAGTTCACTACATATGACAACGGTTCAAATTGTTGAATAAAGTCGTTATTTTGGTTTTGTTTTTGTGCACAAAAAGTATTCTAACATTAGGTTTTAACCACTGTAGTCACGTTGACTATTTTAACAATATATTTAACTACCTTTCTGGACGTCAAAAGGTGCAATGACATTGCTGCCTATGGGTGGTTCAGATAGCTCATGGATTTCATCAAAACCAACTTAATTTGTGTTCCAAAGATGAACAAAGGCCTTACGGGTGTGGAATGACATGAGGGTGAGTACTTTATGACAGAAACTTCATTTTTGGGAGAACTAACCCTTTAACCAATAATTGTGCAACCTTAGTATTATCCATTTGTGAGCAAAATAGTTTCCATGTTTGTAAATGCTCTATTAGTTGTTTGGACTTTACAATCTGGCATAGAGATCTCAACCCATGAAAACATTTCATTATTGTAACACCTTGCTCAATTCAACTTGGAAGAACAATAACATGAAGGGGAATAAATGCCAGAGTTGTATTTACTGCCTGTTCTTCACTGAAGCTATCCCCAACAGTTGGGCCCTCCATCAATGCCAGCTTGTACCTTTAGAGCTCAACAGAGTCAGCATGATTTATTCAGCTTATTAGAGTTCATTATGACTTAGACAAACACTGCAGCAGCTCACACACAAGAGCAGCCAGCAGAGAGGTGGGACCTGCAACTACCGCTACAGTGCATCACGCTCCGGTCCAGGCTGCTCCCGCGAGTTCCACATTGTCTCTAATCTAATTCTACATACGGATCCATTTTCAGGCCCAGTCAAAAGCCCCTGTGATGAAACGCCTCCTTTTTCTGCTGCAAACTAACTCACATTAGCATATAAAACACTGGCTGGAGGTGAAGGCATATATTAATGCCTTTCTTTTTGTGTGTGTGTTGGAAAATGAGTTTACATAATTGCAGGATAATTTCGCCTTAAGTGAAGATGCGAAGCGGCGCCGGGGTAAGCCGAGAAATCCCGCAGCCGTAGCTGGTAGCCATCCTAAGTTCTGCTCTCCGGAGATAATGCAACCCAGCCAAAATGAGAACACTGATCCAACAGTGCCAAAAACAACTGTTACTATTCATGATCTTCCCAAACGTCTGTTCTACAACTTCAAACTACTAAAAACCGTTTCTCTCCGAGCGCACGAGGCTCCCTTCAGAGAGTTTGCTAGTGAAAAATCGGAACGCTACAGTACGGATTCGCACACGCAGTGTTCCCAATAAAGCTTGCCACAGTTTTATGGCGAAATTGGCCCATTTTCACACTTGCTTGTTCATTCATCAGAATGGCATGTTATTCTTTTGACTGTAAATCATGCAGACTTATGGAATAAAGGGTAATTTAGAATCACCTGCAGGCCTTTCAGCCGTTCCACTCATTACAAAAGACCTCTCTCATAAGAACTCCCCAAACACTATCTCAACTTAGATCATCAAACATGACAAATGGAGAGAGTGAGGGAAAGAGAGGGAGAGATCGACTTAAACACACCTCTCTCATCTCTTAATAACAGTCTGAGGCGGCCCGGAGGAACGCGTGCTGTGAGTCCAAATACCGCATCGGTGGAGTAAATTAGTCTACGCTAATGTCGATGCTCAGCTACATCAAACGCTCGTCAGGTTAGTCATTAACCAAGACAGCAGCTCTGGGCCTCTGCATGTCGGAGCAGGAGGCGTGATTATCCAGTCCTGATCCGACACGGCCCGTAATGATGGGAACCGAGGTAGTACATCTGTATGACAGTCACCCGAGGCTGGAAGATTTTTCACAGGTGAGATGCGCTCACTGACACCGATGCAGTAACTCACCTGCCCGTTGCACAAGCGCTCCACCCTTTATCTGTACCCTCCAGCTTTATGTGTGCACCTGTGCGTGGGTATGTGAACATATGTGTGTGAAAAAGATAGAGAAAGACCAGGTTTACTTTCCATTAGCCTGACGACACCTGCTGGTAAAAAGGAGGTGAATTTACACCAACATTCTAAATGCAGTCCATTTAAATTAATCTCATTCATGGATATATGTGTATGAGAGCAATTTAAAGGTGTGCATATCCCCCATCAAACCCAGCATTAGCATTGTGGCATGTGTGTTGTAGTAATAAACAATGAAGGCTCCTGTTCATCAGAAATTCTGCCACGCTGTTTTTTGTTGATGTTTTTTTTTTTTTTTTACATCAGCCACGTCAAGCTATACAGTAATAAGCAATAATGTGTAGATAACGAACGCTATTAGACAGCTCAGCGGTGGGTATGTGTGAGCGTGCTCACGCTTTTTGGTAAGACAAGGCCAGAAGGGGTGGGGGGGGGGGCAGCTTTCAAGTTCAAACAGTTCATGGTGAATGTTTCAAACCCAATTCACCGCCCCAGTAATCAGGCAGACAGAAAAAGAATATATAAACCATTAAACAAACACTCGCTTCAGGGTGAGAAGAAACACCTGCTTCTGACTACAAAAAGGAGAGATATCGAGGCAGAGAGGAGAGGATTCATCTGAGCCGCATGACAGGCTTCATGACCAAATGACAATGAGCAGATACTCTGAGGGTTGACAGGGAGCACGATGGGGGAAACGATGGACACTTCCACTCTTAAAAATAAAGGTTCCAAAAAGGGGTTTCCGCTGTGATACCATAGAACAACATTTTTGCTTTCTCAAAATAACCTTTCTGAGAACAGCTCTTAAAATAACCATTATTTTATTAGTGTGAAAAACATTTTAATAATCTAAAGAACCTTTTTCCACTATAAAGAACCTTTTGTTAAATTGAAAGGTACCATGGATATTTAAAGGTGCTAAAGAGGATGTTTTGTTTTATACATTTTTGCAATATTACCTGAAACTGTCTTTACTAACTGATAAAAGACCATTTATTAGGTGCACTGAAAGGAATAATATTAATATACATCATCTGTGCACGAGGTAGGGCCTTAAAAACATCAGCCAATCGTTTACGCGACTGGCCATCTGGCTTGTCAATCACTGCCGTGACGTTCCTTGTGAGAGACGAGCGTGGCTGCGCGCTCCAGTAACTTTCCACACTCCACAGGCGCCGCGTGCAATATTTTTGTCCGGAGACGGGAGTAACAACTGCAGATTATGAGTTACCTGCGGTGAGCCCGACATAATGAATCCACAAACGCGATACAGCGAATGCCGGTGGTAAACACTCGTGTTCCAATACAAGTGTTTACGAGTTTTGGGAGGCATTCCTTCGAAGGAGGGGGGTTGTTCTTACGCATGCGCTCATTTCAAAAACTCACTAACAGTCTTTGGTTTCTCAGTCGACGAAAAGATCCTCTTTAGCACCTTTAAGGAACTTCGTGGAACCATCAATGCCAATAAAGAACCTTTGTTTTTAAGAATGTAGCTGCATGGATCAGTAAAGCCAGGTTCAGACTACATGAGTTTTTAAATCCTACTTGATTATGAAATCTGGTTGCAGCATGCACATACGGAGAATCTTCATAGATTTTTTCTAGCAAATCTCAAACATGCACACACTACAAGATTTGAAATTGTAGCGCAGCACACACTACAGAATATGATTAAGATAATCATGTCCATATGTTGTGTCATGTTTTCGAAGACACATGATTCATTCAAGCAAATCCACATGCCATTCCACCATCTCCACTGTCCAAGGCCTGGATGAAATGTATGGACAGTCTAGTTACTTGTTTGTTCTCGAACTAGACTACAGACACATTGGCAGAAGTGAGTCACACTTAAAGGAATTGTTCACCCAAAAATGAAAATTCTGTCTTTAGTCACCCTCATGTCATTCAAACCTGTTTGATTTGTTTGAATTTGCACAATATTTTTGTCAATTATTTTCTCTGTAATTTTCCATGGACCCTGTGGAAGGAAACATGGACTTGTGACAAAATAATAAGACCTCACCTAAAAAGACTTTAGACTTGACGACTACATCAAAGACTACTGGCCTGCTTAATGGTATTTATGACTATACAAACATGATCAGACTACTAATACAATGGGAGAATACCCAAAATAGCCACTTGCATCCATTAATAATCCAAAAACATTCATCCATTGATAATTCTCAAAAAGCATTTCCAGTACCTATGAAATGTCCAAAGATCCAACAACCACATTGGAGTCAGAATAAAAGGCCAAAAAATGAGTCAGTGGCTCCACATGCTAAAAACCAACAAAGTGCAGCTCTACCAGTCTTGTGACTGTGCCCATTCACAATATTAAAAACGGCTGTTACAGCTGATAATTCATTGGTAAACCAAATAAACACGTATCTCCCAGGGGAGAAAGGAAAAGAAAAGTGAAAGAAAACCAAAAAGAATGACAGAATGAAAGAATGGGTGTTTGAAGGGGTAAAACCACACTTGGGGTTTCATGCTATACAACTGATCTTCCTTTCTCCCCCTTGCTGCTTGAGTCTCTCATTAAAGAGCAGTGCTGAAACCGGAGCTCGGCTTAATGTTTGCCGTGTTTGGAGAAGCACACAACCCATTTGGCTATAATAGCAACCTTTTCAGAAACAAACCTCAAATGAAAGGTGGCCAGCACAGCCAGCCGGCATCAGATTATTTTGAAAAGGGGAATGATATGACCGTGAAAAATTGTAAGCTGCAATTGAAAATAAACTAAAGTGCACAGTGCACCATCCATCGTTCTTAACCTACATGCACAAACATGTTCTTCTCTTAGACGTGGCCGTGTGTGCGCACCTTCATCACTCTTGATGCAGGAGAGATGTGTACGAGGGGCCTTTCACACTATCCAGACCCTCATTCCTGTCTGATGCAGTCACCTGATGCGTTTTCCTCTCCATGACTTTATCAGTAATGTATGACCTCTCAGATCTGAAAGCATATTCACTGTCAGAATACATATATATTAGTGTCAAGGAGTTATCAGGTTTGAGAGCTTCAAAAAAGCCTGCTAAAACCTGTTCCACAGTCTGCGACACAGGCTGTATTTCATCTGTAATCACATAATTACCGGAGCAGTGCCTGTGGCGGACATGTTACATGTCATGGCCCTCAGCAGAACTCACTGAGGTAGAGCAGGACGTGTCAGACTCTCGCTGTCCAAAGTACAGTTTGGCAGTCACCTAATTCACTCTAACTCTTTCTCTTTTTTTTCCAGCCATGACCCTCTACACCCTCACTTCCACTCATTTTCTCTTTCACTGTCTCTTTGACCTCCGACATTCTTCCTTCTCCTCCTGCACGTCTGTTGTTCCATGTCCTAGGCAAGCTGACTCTCTCCTCCCTAGCTAATGGGGACAGTTTGTACACCTTGGGCCCACTCGGTCAACTCAAGTCATTTTTTTTTCTCTCTGTGTGGGGAGAAGCTGTGATCTGCCATGCATTCCTCTCTGAGCGAACACACCTTTACCTGTAGTCTCAAACATATACTCCATGGCCCAGAGCTATAGACTAGAAAACACTCCTCACACCTGCAGATAACTCAGCTGCAATTTGTCTCTCTCATGTTCAAGACTGTTTTATGAAAAACTGAGGACAAGGTGAAACAGAGAACACACTCAACATGAAAATGTACGTGTGAATATGTACAATATATATTAACAGTATATATTAACAGTATATATTAACAGTATATATATATATATATATATATATATATATATATATATATATATATATATATATATATATATATATATATATATATATATATATATATATACTGTTTAATATGGAGTTGGCCCACCCTTTGGAAACCCATTCCATGAAGCTCTCTACGTTCTTGAGCTAATCTGAAGGCCACACAAAGTTTGTAGCAATTGACTCTGCAGAAAGTTGACGACTTCTGCACACTGTGCGCCTCAGCATGCACTAACCCCGCTTATTTTACGTGGCCTACCTGAGTTGCTGTTGTTCCCAATTGCTTCCACTTTGTTATGATACCAATAACAGTTGACCGTGGAATATTTAGTAGTGAGGAAATTTCACGAATGTACTTATTGCACAGGTGGCACCCTATCACAGTACCACGCTTGAATTCACTGAGCTCCTGAGAGCGACCCATTCTTTCACAAATGTTCGTAGAAGCAGTCTGCATGCCTAGGTGCTTGATTTTATACACCTGTGGCCATGGAAGTAATTGGAACACCTGAATTCAATGATTTGGAGGGGTGTCCCAATACTTTTGACACTATAGTGTATGTTATTCTATATTTAAATTTGTATTTAATTTTTCTACACACATACTATACATACACAAAAATATTTAATCAACTGAAATTGAAAGCATCTAATTACTGTAAGTAATACTCATGAGAAAATAACACATTTCAACTATATATGAGGAAATCATACTTCAAATGCCTAAAATGTAAACTAAAATATCAGTTTTTACATTCCGGTGGAGAACCAGTTTTCAATTTCTGTGAAAAAAGTGGTAGCAAACACAGAGTTCTAAGAGAAGTTGTTTCCTGGAGTATTTAACAGTAACTTCAGAGCAGTAGCATGGCTCGGGGTCACTGTTGTTCCATCTTCCACGTCTGTTAGCCTAGAATCATCCCCGACCCCTCCAGACAAGCACGTATACACACAAACGCTCAAGAACGCACGGCTACAGAAGCTTCCCTCCCATTAACAAGCCTTTCAAGACAGCTTCCCATCCCTGACTAAAAGCGATCGGCACAAGGCTTGGGCTGGCCTGCCTGCTCAAATCCAGTCATGGATATCAGCAGCTCTCTGTGCTCTCCGGTTGCTGGGGGCTAGGCTTTAGCACTATCCAATGCTAAGCTACGATAGGGCGGGACTTCATCATAAGGGATTGTAAAGAGCTGTGACACATGCTTATCCACACCCTGTGCTCTGGCATGACAAAAGTTGGAAGAAATAAATAAATAACTCTACAAAAATGTTGCTTTATGTTTAATAGATCATGGTGGAGCCACTTTGAGGAGCTTACCCTTCCTTCAGGACGTCAACTCCGTGTTAGGACATCAAAGTTTACTTACTGCTACTTCTTCAACACATAAGAAACTTCAGAAATGACGTTGCTCTGATCAGAAGGTTGACAGTGGTAGTGGGAATCTAGACGGGATACTAGAGTTGTTAGCATCACAATTCAACAAGACTACAGATTTAGCTGTTCACACTGATGATATGTTTTGATCAGTATGCTTAACAAGAAACATCTCCTGAGAATTCATGCATGTCATGGCAATGAAAAGCATAAGTACTCCACCAGAAGTACTGAAAACACTGACGTGCCTTTTGTTGAGGCGGCTTTTGTTTCTTCAATTGGTTGCTGGAAAAAGGCAAATAAAACATGGTTGAGAGCCAGCTGTGATCTCTTACAAAACATCTGATGTGGATGAAGGAAAAGTAACTGGAGATGGTGTATCTCAAACACGACTGGATTGGGTTAGAAAGAAAAAAACTACTTAGCAGGGATTACTTGGTAGCCTTGGCCCTTCAGAAACAACCAAGGACACCTTATGTTAGACAGAGAAAATTGACAGGTTTATCAGCTCTATGAAACAGTGACACGAAACAGATCCTCTAGCAAGCTAACTTGAAACACTATTACTAAATTTGTTTTCAAGCCACAAAACCGGGAAGAAACCGGTGGCAACCGAGATGCCAAAAATGTGTGGCAATCTTAAAGTTTGAAGTACATTCCCAAATAAGTATTCACAATTATTCTAACACGGTATTCATAATTATTCTTAACATAAATAGTGTTACAATAAATACACATAAATAGAAAATGGCTCTCATGAGTCATTCTTTTAGTGAATCATGAGAGCAGTGTAGACCCACAAAATAAATGTCTCTTATGAGCAATTTAACAGATATCAAACGGACTGTTTGTGTATAGCTAATATACCTGGAAGCAGCTGATATTGGGGAAAAAAGTCAATGCCTGCTCTTTCATAAAAAAAAAAAAAAACAATAATAAAAAAATATAATAATAATAATAAATATAGCTGCAAGCAGCAATTACGGGGCCAAGCACAAAAACGGCACAAGAAGCCAGCCAACATGGCCGTGAGCATCAGACCAACAGCAGCAGTGAGCAATTAGAAAAAAAAAGTTATTAGCATTTTTGTCAAGTTTGTTATAACTTTTGAGCACGAGGTGGCGCTGGTCCGAAACTTCTCAGGCTCCTTCAGGGCATTGTCCTGATGAACCATACCAAATTTATGAATTTTGGTCAAACCCATCAGAAGTTATAAGCAAAAACAGCCATTTTTCATATCTCCACTCCAGTAGGTGGCGCTGTGCTGAAACATTGTATGATGCCTCAGGTCATGCTTGTGATGACACATACCAAGTTTGGTCTGAATATGATAAAGCATTGCAGAGATACAGCTTCAAGAGTCATTTTTGCATCATGCCTCAAATTCGTTGCTCTGGTATACGAAAACGGTTTGACTTATCGACTTGAAATCCATAACTTTTTGTCAGCATGGTCTGAAGATGATACGGTTCGATTTTGGTGAAAATCGGAGCAACGGTCTAGGAGGAGTTCGAAAAAGTAGGTTTTTAAAGAAAAACAATATGGCGGACAGGAAGTTCAGCTGACTATGGAAAGTTTGATATCTATGTTCTCAGCATGACCCAAGGAATCTACTGAAAACAGTTTCATTACAATCGGTTAATATAGTCAAAAGTTATTAGCATTTTTGTAAATTTTGTTATAACTTTTGACCACAAGGTGGCGCTGGTCCTAAACTTGGTATGCTCCTTCAGGGCATTGTGCTGATGACCCATACCGAGTTTCATAACGATACGCTAATGCGTTCGTAAAATACAGCATTTTAGCACCAAATTTAAAATGGCCGACGGCCAAAATGTCCAATATGGGAAAATTGGATATCATTCGACTCGGCATGATTCCCCGAATCCAACGAGACCAAATTCATGATTTTTGGCCAAACCCATCAGAAGTTATAAGTAAAAATAGCCATTTTTCATATCTCCGCACCACTAGGTGGCGCTGCGCCGAAACGCTGCATGTTGCCTCAGGTCATGCTTGTGATGACAGTTACCAAGTTTGGTCTGAATACGATAAAGCGTTGCGGAGATACAGCCTTATGTCTATTTTCGCAAGCACTACGTACAATTCGTTTGCGTGTTTTTCGAAAACGGTTTGAGAAATCAACTTGAATTCCATAACATTTTGTCGGCATGGTCTGAAGATGATCTGGTTCAATTTTCGTGAAAATTGGAGTAACGGCCTAGGAGGAGTTCGAAAAAGTACGTTTTTCAGAAAATTCAAAATGGCGGAAAAATTTTCATGACGGAAAATGACGTCATATGGTGCAATCGATTCGTCTTGACCCAAGGAATCAGAGGAAAAAAGAATTTTGTTTCTAGCCCTTATGGTTCAAAAGTTATTAACATAAACATAAGTGCAACTTTGGACAGCTGATGGCGCTAGAGGGATTGAGTTAGAGACTCCAAATTTGCTATGGACAAAGGTCAGACTGTCCTCTAACTGTGTGCCAAATTTCACAACTTTCCCGCAAGCGGTTCTATGGGCTGCCATAGACTTCAAGAGCGGAAGAAGAAGCGGAAGAATAATAATAAGCGTACGGAACGCCAACAATAACAATAGGTGCCTAAGCACCTTCGGTGCTTGGCCCCTAATAATAAGATGCATATCTGAATTTAAAACTAATTAACAAATTAGAATTAATACCAAGCCCTAATATGCAGCTAAAAATATAGTCAGTAAACAAATGTCAACATAGTACAGTCAAATATGAAACTATATAAATAAACTATTTAGCTTAATAGAAAGGCCTGAAAATTATGTTCTAAAAGATTTAAATTGATGAAATATTTGACAAACTGCAACTGTGAAAAAATGTCTTTTGAAACCTCTAGAGACTGACAAAAGTGTTTTTAGAGTGGCACACGTAAGAAAGCAAACTGAGAGACGCTTTATGGATGTGGGTTTGACAGTGAGCCGGAAGCCACTGATGAAATTGGAGGATTACTGGAACCGGGGTCTTCTGGGACTAGGGTTCGAGACTGTTGGTGATGGACTAAATTTAATCGAGGAACAGGGTTGGGTAACATGAACTGGACAGAAATGAGCTCTAATACTATAAGAGGGGTTTGGGGGTTTTATGGATTAATTCAGTGGAGGTTGCCTATTACTGTTTGAGTGTCAGCTGGACAGTTTGTCTTTCCCTTATCCTGTCATTTTGCAGAAGTTTGCATTTTTGAATACTGGAGTAGAGTGGGCCTTCTCAATGGACTATGACAGGATTATGGGGGGCTGTGCCACATTCTGGTCAAATAGCTCAGTGGCAAAGCTGAGAGCTATTAGGAGGTGATTAGGTAACCGGTGGCTGTTTACAAAGGTTGAGCCCAGGGTCTGAGCTGGATAACAAGCACTGGGATGGAATCTGCAGAGCCTGATCCGGCCGACTTGAAGGCTTCAGCTTGTATCCGCTAGCAACTGTCACTATGACCCCATCAGCCAGTCAACGAGCAACTCCTTAAGATGTGGTAATCCAGAGAAACAGTAGTCTGGCAGAAGTGCCAAGGGTTATGCCAGGCAGAGGTTAGTATGGAGGCATCACAGGGTGTACGGGAGGAGGAAGAAGAGCAGACCACGGTGACCCTGAACAGGAGTGAGAGGAGCATGTGTTTCTTTGTGTGGGAGGGCGTCATTAAAACCCAAACTTCTGATCAGGGTCTTAATGAGGTCTACGTGCCTGTCCACCTATACGGAGAAAGCCTGGGCAAGAACAATTTCAAAGGATAGATGAGGAGGAGTAGGTCAGGCCTTCAGATGGAGAGAGAGACAGAGAGATCGGGAGTGAGACGAGAGAAAGGGGAAGAGCGCGCTATCTGGCTTGGCACCTAATCAAAGGGATTAGGGTTTGAAGAAGCCAAGCCTACAGGTTATCCTTCAGGAAGCATACCAAGTAGTTATCAAAAACACCTTGGTTCAAAGCAGCTCAATTTTCCTATATTTCCCGTTTGGCCCAAGCCTTCAGGGTTTGTTTCTAGCTAATAAAGGGTGTCAGAGATGTTTGTACTTGCATGCTCTAGGAGACAAAGAGAGAGAAATAGAAAGAGAGGGAGAGAAGTGTGTTTAAATGTAGTCCAGGTCTTTCCTCATTCTCACAGCACAATCAATCACCCTGAAGACAGTCGGGGAGAAATGTGAGATGCCTGTATCTCTGACTAGGAGATTTAGCACAAAACAAGCAGTGCAGGTAGTCAGTCAAATCTATAACCTGTGATTAACCTGTCACTGATAGTGTGATAGTTGTTTCAAATAATTGTTCAAATGTTTGGGGTTGGACTTTTTTTTTTTTTAAGAAATTAATACATTTATTCAGCAAGGATGCATTAAATTGATCAAAAGTGAGACATATATATGTAAAGACCTGTGTTACAAAAGATGTCATATTTCATATGTATGCTGTTCTTTTGAACTTTTTTTGAAGTTTTTACAAAAATATTAAGCATATTATAATATTAAAATTTTGAGTACCAAATCATCATATTACAATGATTTCTGAAGGATCATGTGACACTGAAGATGGGAGTAATGATGCTAAAAATTCATCTTTACCTTCACAGTAGTAAATTACATTTTAAAAGTATTTATGGTTTACTATTTTTAATCAAATAAATGCATAATTAGTGAGTATAAGAGACTACTTCAATCAAAAAATCTTACAGACCCCACATTTTTTGAACATTGTGCATACAAATCATGAATGTAATATTAAAAACTGCATCTGCACAAAATGATTTGAATGCATACTTACATGCTAGTCAGAATGTGTTTGTTGGTTTAATTCTGCTCTGACTAAAATCAATAAATATGAAAAATTAACCAAATTGAAAGCATATTTAATGTCAAAAAACAGTGTACAAATGAACACTGCTTGCTGCCATGACGTCGAGCTCGGGGCATAATGTTTGGCACCAACAAACGTACTGTCTTAAGCACTTAAAAACCCATCCTTTGGTTCTCCGATAGCTCCTTCAACAGTTTACACTACCCAAATCTGAAGGATCCCGATTTACAGACGTACATTACTGGGGCCTAGACCTGCCAAAGCCGAGGTATGGCTTCAATAGAGCCATCCATCTGTCTGCTGTTAGTGCCATTACATCCAGATGGGCCTTTAATTGTATTTCTGTCCAAATTGCAAAATAGCTACTTGGAAAAGAAGCTAAAATAACATACAAACAACAGCAACTATGATAACAAGAAGAGCTGGAGTGGAATGGAAAAGAGATCAAAACCACGGCTTACAAATTTCAACGCCGCCCTTTGAAAGCAGATCCCCTAACATTACAGCAACGTATTGATTTACTCTGCAATTTGGTGTCTCTCTCTCCCAACGCCAGAGTACCAACCTGAACCACACAGGAGGTCCCACAAATAGCAGTCGTCTGATTTTTCCAAAACATAAAAGATTAATACCTTTATTCTTTACAGAGGGAGTGGAAAACAAGGCAGAAAGAACGAGGAAAGTAATAATAAAAGGGAGGTCAAATTGGTATTTGGAGAAAGTGAGTTAGCGAGCAAAATTAGATATCCAGACCCAGAGGTAACTTTAATAAGAGATAATAAGAAAATGTCTGACTTTTGTGTACAGGATTGAAAACGTGCTCTCGGAAAAGGAAGCCACCGCTCCTCTCGACAAACACAATCACATCCAACAAAGAAGACGTTGTACTTGAACAGAAAGTAATTTATTCAGTACCTCATTCCAGCCATTATAACATGGAGGATAGATTAGTTCTGGCAAAAGAATAAATACTTTAAAGCGAGGCAATAAAATCGAAAGCAAAAAATCGATAGCATATTTAAAGTTAAAAAACAAAGAGCCGGATAGATGCGGTCAAGATCGTCTTCACACAGGAAAACCAGACTAACCTTTAAAGTTCAATTAATAATTTGTATTGCTATTCTGTTCTGCAGTTAAAAACCAAATTCTTCCAATCTAACAGCATGGCTCCAATTCACCTTTCTAGTAAAGAGCTTTAAAAGCCAAACATTTCATGCCAGAGAATAAAAATCACAGACTCACAGGATGGGCCAACAACTCTGGGCTAAATATAGCATTCACTAACTAGACGCTTGGGAAAGAAAGAACAAAAAATAGTGATACCTGGTCCAATTCCCAGCTCCCATTAGGAAAGGTTACTCTTCTCACTCCTACCTCACTACACTCTATTAAATACTTATTAAAGGTGCAATAAATGGTGATACAAAGCAGTTATGAGTGCCCCGGGCCAACATGTGTCTGAAAGTGCTGTTTATGAGATGAGTACAGACCGCAACTTATCATCATGAGGAAGCTCACAACTGTGTCGTTAACAAAGCAGCTATTAATTTCAATTTAGCCTGATGCTTAATGTGTAAACAGCATTACGGCCTGCTAAACACAAACAGCCGCTAACAGGAGAAAAACAGACATATAGAGTATGAATTAAAAGCGGTCTCTATGTGACAGTGCTTCACAGCGGGGCTTTGATGGGATGATTTAGTCTGTAATGAATACGAGCTTCAGAGCATATTCACTGATACATAAAACATATCTTACTCCATCCCCCCCTGACCGAACGCTTCTCATCCGATTTACCCAAGCAAGATAATATGTACATAAACATCTCAAACTCATTCAGATATTTCTGCAGAAGTGCACACTGCATATTTAAACTGATCTGTGGTGTATTTGCATCTGTGAGCGTTTTGAAAAAGCTTGTCCATAATAAATTTGAGTCTTTTAAGCCATGTTTACCATTACACAATCTCCATCCTCTGACAATCAAACAACGCTTACGCCACATTCCACAGGACATGAGGATCTGAATTATTCACTCCGCCATCACTGGCAATGATTCGTACTCACAGAGATAAAAAAACACAAACGCGTACATTCTCAAACTTAGTCATGTGATGCAGTAACGATATTAAAAAATGAGAAACAGTTCGAGTGACATCTGAATTCTTTTGAACCCTCAAACTTGTGCCGTTTCTCTTTTCATGCAAATAAGTTTTGTGTTCCTACTAAGATCATCCTATACATTACCGCTTCACTGTTTTTCTAAAAAATAAAAACAATAGCAACAATAATAACAATGCCATATAAAAATGAAAATAAATAATTAAATAATTAATTTCATTTTTAAAAAGCAAATATATAAATATATAAATAAATCAGACTAGGCTCCCAGGTGGCTCCAAGACAAGAACCTCTCTGTACAGTATGCATAATTCACGACTGAAGATATGCGTTTTAAATGCTGTTGAAATATAAATGCAGCATATGCTAATTTGACTGCTAGCTCTTTCACACTCTTATTTGGGCAATTTGTGCTTAAAGAATCAGAAAGAGTGAGAAAGACCACAAAATATGAGGCAAGTTTTGCGGATTCTTGGTGATGTTAAGGAGCATGCTTAGTTTGGAACAAGATTTAAAAGTTGAAAAAGATTTCAACTATTTGATTGAAACCTAAAGTTGATTTCCCACTTTTAACATTGTACTTTTGGACTGCAGTATGTTTGTGTCATCAAAGTAAGTACTAGCGGCAGATGTTTACCACTGTAACTTGGTTAGGAAAGATGCTATATTTAGTGTTTTATTCATGTTTTTGTGGCACTGAAATGTGCATAGTCAATTTTCGATGCGCATATTGGGATTTATAAAAAATAAACAGTGTAAATATGTGCACACCGTACAGGAGTAATTGTTCTGTTCTAAATAGCAGAACTTGTGTAGAACTCAATAGCAGACACAGAAAATATTTTTGCGCAAATCATGATCAGAGATGCGCACTTCGTCTAAGCAGATAGCTTAGCAACATAAAGACATGATGACAGACACTGAAGGAATCGTTCGGTGATCGTTCGACGAGTAGCTACTGTACACAGTACTGTATAACCTCTGTTGAACGCAGTTGTGCTGTTGGTGTTGTGCACAGACAGACAGTAGCCGAAACATAACACCTTTTGTGGATTTCCCAATACCTTTGTATCTGAAGGAAAGATTTTGAAGGAAACGGTAAGATATGCACATTTCATTTTTAAAATGTTTTGTCAGAGTCAGACAATTATTTACAATGCAAAAATAAGGCCTATCCGTTTCCAGTAAAAATATATAAACATCCTAAAATATATGTTTACCTTATAGGCAAAATTGTATAAATTTGATTTGTTTAAAACAAATAAAATACTATTTAGCCAGTGGAAAAAAAGAAAAGAAAAGAAAAGAAAAGAAGAATTGGAAAGTTTCATTGGAAACTTAATCTGAACAGTATTTTATAATATTTTGATTTATTTATTTTTTTCTAAAACAAGACAAGGATAGTGAATGATTTTTTGCAATGTAATGTGACGGCATTTATTGTCATATTTTCATTATATTTTGTACCGCTAAACACAGTGTCACATGAATGGGAATATGCATGGAAAGGATATGCAGATGACTTAATGCATAGTAAAACTAGGCGTTGTAAACTACTTGTATGGTTATTTCGGAGAGGAGACGGAGCAGAGATTGATGTACGCATCTTCTGCTGACTGGGTTTTATAAAAGGGAATTTTGTGCAGGTTCTGGCGTAAGCATGGTTTTATAAATCTGAAAACTTTTGTGCTTACGGAAATTCTGGCTTTTATGCGTATGCACACTTTAAGGATAAAATCTATGGAACGTTTTATACATGGGGACCCTGGAGCAGAAAACAAAATAAATTCATTTTACCTCAGATTTCGCATGCATTAGTTTTCTCTGCAATTGTGGCGGGTTCACATAAATGTCCACCAGGAAGATGAGCAAGGTAGGGAAGTATTTTAAAAACCTAAACAAAACTTTTCCGTTTTCTTCTATGTCATGCGAAACTAGTATACAGGTGCTGGTCATATTATTAGAATATCATCAAAAAGTTGATTTATTTCACTAATTCCATTCATAAAGTGAAACTTGTATATTATAATCATTCATTACACATAGACTGATACATTTCAAATGTTTATTTCTTTTAATTTTGATGATTATTACTGACAACTAAGGAAAATCCCAAATTCAGCATATCAGAAAATTAGAATATTATTTAAGACCAATACAAAGAATTTTTAGAAGTCTTGGCCAACTGAAAAGTATGAACATATGAAAAGTATGAGCATGTACAGCACTCCATACTTAGTTGGGGCTCCTTTTGCCTGAATTACTGCAGCAATGCAGCGTAGTATGGAGTCAATCAGTCTGTGGCACTGCTCAGGTGTTATGAGAGCCCAGGTTGCTCTGATAGTGGCCTTCAGCTCTTCTGCATTGTTGGGTCTGGCATATCGCATCTTCCTCTTCACAATACCCCGTAGATTTTCTATGGGCAAGTATTCAGGCAAGTTTGCTGGCCAATTAAATACAGGGATATCATGGTCCTTAAACCAGGTACTGCTAGCTTTGGCACTATGTGCAGGTGCCAAGTCCTGTTGGAAATTGAAATCTGCAACGTGGATTGTGTGCCTCCCCTCTCTTCCTCCAGACTCTGGGACCCTGATTTCCAAAGGAAATGCAAAATTTACTTTCATCAGAGAACATAACTTTGGACCACTCAGCAGTAGTCCAGTCCTTTTTGTCTTTAGCCGCTTCTAACGCTGATTGTTGTTCAAGAGTGGCTTGACACAAGGAATGCGACAGCTGAAACCCTTGTCTTGCATACGTCTGTGCGTAGTGGTTCTTGAAGCACTGACTCCAGCTGCAGTCCACTCTTTGTGAATCTACCCCACATTTTTGAATGGGTTTTGTTTCACAATCCTCTCCAGGGTGTGGTTATCCCTATTGCTTGTACACTTTTTTCTACCACATCTTTTCCTTCCCTTCGCCTCTCTATTAATGTGCTTGGATACAGAGTTCTGTGAACAGCCAGCCTCTTTTGCAATGACCTTTTGTGTATTGCCCTCCTTGTGCAAGGTGTCAATGGTCGTTTTTTGGACAACTGTCAGGTCAGCAGTCTTACCCATGATTGTGTAGCCTTCAGAACTAGACTGAGAGACCATTTTTTCACCGTTTTGAGGTAATTAGCTGATTAGAGTGTGGCACCAGGTGTCTTCAATATTGAACCTTTTCACAATATTCTAATTTTCTGAGATACTGAATTTGGGATTTTCCTTAGTTGTCAGTTATAATCATCAAAATTAAAAGAAATAAACATTTGAAATCTATCAGTCTCTGTGTACTGAATGAATATAATATACAAGTTTTACTTTTTGAATGGAATTACTGAAATAAATAAACTTTTTGATGACATTCTAATTATATGACCAGCACCTATATAACAATTAAGGCTTGCTTATAGGCTTGTTATACTATCGGTTATGAGCAACAATACTGTATGAAATTTTAGACTAGTTGACTAGTTGGTTGCAAAATTTCCATTTAAGCATTAATTAAATTAGTCGTTGTGCACATCCCTAATATAATCGCAAGACAATCAAAATGTGCAAGTTTCTTTGCAAAGGTTATTTATTTACAAATAGTTATGAGAAAGGTAGAATATACTTAATGTGAAAATAAGCATGCAAAGATAATACATCAAATGTTACATCATCAATAGTGTTTAACTTTTGTGATTTGGGGCAGCTCATGTTCACACCAACAGTGAATCGTACCACAATTCATACAAAAACTCCAGACCACCTCCTCAAGATGAACACTTCCACACAAACCAAAAAAAAAAAAAAACCCTAAACTATGGTGACAAACAGACTCCAAAAGCTCTAGTGTAAAAGCACCCAAGAGACACCAACAGATATTTGTTCCAGTTTACATCATTTGTATTGCTGGCCAGCTGATTTTTGATCAGCATACTGCTTGCAAAATGGTTAAATGAAATAGGACAGCCATATGGTCTTTATTTTAAAACGGGTGAAGTATATAACCTGAGAAGAGTGATGAAAGAAAGAGAGAGCAAAGTGGGATGGCTATAAGAGGCTCATTGTTTATAAAAGAATGAGAAGTGCATTTATCTACAGTGTGTCTTTAAGTTGATTGACTTCACAAGAGTGAAATCCCTGCAGTGACTCCTAACAGAGACAACCTGCAGTGCTGCCAACCTGCTCTTCCTCTCTCTCCCTGTAAGTATCTCCCAGATGACTGACCAATCACCAATATACGGAAGAACCCTAACCTTCATAGCTCCTAATGTTGCACTCAAAACACCTACACGGACACAACAATAGTTAAAGATGATCCCTGGCCATCCAGTGTGTGGTGTAAGTCAGTAGAGTTAATGCAATAGTGTGTGACCTCTATGAGTCTGCATGGTGCATGAGAAATTGACAGAGTGCTAAGTGTGGCACTCACTAGCTGGCCTGCTCTAATTAAGGAGGAACAGCATGCCACAGTCTGATGCTCCAAATGGCACCATATGTTTTCCCAGACTAACCGGCTGAATAAATGCCATTTAGCAAACAGGATCTACAGCACTGAGTCTGATAACACAGACTCTAAGTGTCTTATAAAAGCACAGAGACCCCCCTCATGTCAGCCTCAGCTGCCTGCAATTTAAATCAGCCCTGATTACAATGCAATAGAAACACTCCTTCATGTACCAATTAACCATTTACAAACATGTAGTATTTTAGGACAGAAAAGAGAAAAAGAGTAAAAGAGATGTAAAGATGGGAGAAGAACAAAAAAGAACCACAAAAGAGAGACAACCTGACAAAGAAAAAAAAGAAAAGAGAGGTTTGGTTTATCAGAAACATCTCTTCCATCTCAGAGACCATAACACAACACAACACAACACAACACAACACAACACAACACAACACAACATAACATAACAACATAACATAACATAACATAACAACAAAACATAACATAACATAACATAAAACAACATAACACAACACAACACAACTAACAACACAACATAATCAAAAATTTGAAATAAAAAAATTATGTAATGTTCAGAACCCTGCACATGAAATGCGGGAGGAAAAACATATATCGTGGCCACAATTTAACAATTTGTACCCACAACTTACTAAAACGTCAGCACATCTCAGTAATTCGTTCCCTCGTTTTAAGTAAACTGTGCACAAGATAAAATTATTTGTTTCCTCATTTTACAAAAACGCGTGCACAAAATTAATTCAATCATTTTACTAAATCATGGCTCCATTGTAATAATTTGTTCCCCTTTTTTAGCTAAATCAAAACGAGGGAACGAATTAGTATAACATGGCCATGATTTACTAAATCGAGGGAATTAAGTAATGAAAAAGAAATTCTTAATTCATGGCCATGATTTATATATGTATGTTTTGATTTATGATTTATATATGTATAGATGTATATATAGATATATAGATATAGATATATAGTAGTACAACTAGATTAATTGAATCCAAAAGGTTTTAATTATATTTTGCTACAAGTTATTTTGAAGTTATTTTGTTAAGTTTTTGAAGTGTCAAAAGGTCATTCGTTTTAACAGTCCAGAGGCCAAAACAGCCATTTAATTTGTGATTAAAATATTTTAAAATGTAATAAATGTATGTATATATATATATATATATATATATATATATATATATATATATATATATATATATATATATATATATATAATAATATTATTATTATATATATAATAATATATATATATATTATTATTATTATTTTATATATATATATATATATATATATATATATATATATATTATTATTATTATTTTATATATATATATATATATATATATATATATATATATATATTATTATTATTATTTTATATATATATATATATATATATATATATATATATATATATATATATATATATATATATATATATATATATATATATATATATATTCTGGCATGATTTTATAACATCAAATATCAACATAGTGTAAAATGGTATTATAAATATGTGTAGAAGTCCTTGCTTTGAAAACTGAATTTCATTGATGTAATTCGGAGCAACCAATATAAAGGGACCATTTTGGATCAAGTCATGCGGCCAATATCATGTGACAGGACATCATTCAGACACCTGCAAAGGACCACATGGTCATAAAGCAAAGTAACTAACTCTCTTTTAACTATCTGAAAAATTTATGTTTTCACTTGAAACAGGTAATTCGGTACAACCGCTATAAAACATGGAAAATGTTGTAATATTTTATACACTTAAAACACTTAAAAACTTGTACTAAATATAAGATGTTTGATTGTCCTTTTGCTAGCTAGCTAGCAAGCTAACTATCTAACTAGTTAGATATCAGTCTGTTATCATTGTAAAATATCGTCATTCAATATAACCAAAAGTGTAATTTGGTAAAAACCGAAATTTTGGTTAAACCGAATTACTTTCTTGTAAAAAATGACAAAAGCAGTGTTAATTAATTATAAAAACCACATAATCTCATTGTTAACACTTAAAACTTCAAAATTAATTATCTCCACTATGTTTTTGTACTCTTTTGAAAACCTTATTCGCCAATGAACCATATATATATTAACGTACCTCAGGAGACAGTAACACAACACAAAAGTATTTTAGGCTAAGATACTGGCTGGCTTTTGAAGAAGAAAAATATGAAACAGCCACTAACTAACCCACTGTGACACAGTCAACACAACTGCTGATACAACAGAAACAATGCCCACATCAAACTACAGAGCTGCTGGGAAGGGCATACCGTAGCTTTGTTTCTGTTAAAATGATTCAGTGAAATGACTACAGCTGGTGCCAGCAATTAAAAGCCTGGAAACAAGCTGAAGCACAGATATTTACGGACTACTACAAAGCAAATACACAAAAATAAAGACCCTCTGGCCAAATCTGTCCTCACTAAACCTTGACATTTTAATCAAGCTCCAAGAGCGCATAATGAGGAACCGCTTAGACTTCATTATTAGATACTGCATGTTACTAATTAGAGCTACCACAGTCTTTTATTGCACAGCCTGCACACTACACTCATCAGAGACAGGTAGTGAACAGCACAGTTGTGTAGAGAAGTGTACACTAAAACAATTACAGTGGTGAAGTATGAGATGGCCGAGATGGGCATTTTTTGACATTTTTGTGTGAATTTGTCCGTTCAAGCACAGGAAGGCATGAAGAAGAGCTCAACTTAGTATTTGCGCATTGTCTGAAGGCCTGGGTATACTTCACTTTCCGCACAGACGGCCGAAGTATACCCAGGCCTTGAGACGCGGCTTTCAGGGCACGCGCTTTATATGTTTTGGATGTTGAACTTCCCACATAGTGTGTGAGTAACAAATTCCCTTTCGTGCGTTCTAGCGCTTGAATATTTAGAGTGGAAAGGCTTAAACTTTCGTGATGATGCAGCACTGACCGTCAACTGTACAGAGCGTTCTTCACGTTCATGTACTCACAATATTGCATTGTTAGAATTCATAAAAATGTTACCGGGCACCTGGCAACTGACACAGTTTCATATGCCATTCACCAACACTGATTTTTACTCCCATTTGGCACTTGGCGAGTGTTAATTATAGGCCATGCTCACACATATTATATGACTATTCTCCAACAACAATAGCTACTTCCTTATCAGATGTGATAAGCACCCGACCTAGTGAAAATTTAATGGACAAACTTGCATACAGTACATAAAGTATCAGAATCTCCAGTTAACACTGAGAAGTCATGTGTTGGCTACAAATTGCTAATCTCATTCCCTCAGCAAAAGCAAAAGAAATTCATCATTTTGCTTTCAAAGTAAACATCTGAGAGAAATAAACGAAAGCATCCGTAAGGATGGAAGGAGCATTTCCAATGCACTGAGCCTGATGTGTTTATTTATCTGATTTCTTTTAGTGGGCCTGCTAGTGCAGTTTAGAGCCTCATAAATGTCAGATAAGCCACCGACTGTGGCCTGAGAGATGTGTGTGTTTCAATGGCCTCTCGGAGCTCGTGGGGTCATTTAAACAGCAGCTAGCAGCACGAATTCGGTTCCTCTGTGTCAAACGGCATTCTGAATAGTTGCACCTTGGGCGAAATACATCGCATTGTGATTTCATGAGCGAGAAAAAAAGGCAGCCTTCCGATATAAAGGAGAGTGGAGGAAACAAAAATGACTCGCAGCGGATATCTCAAAGCAACAAGAAAGAGAGAAGAAAGTTAAAAGTGAATCCTCCTCTTCCCACAGGCAGTTAAGTGGGTACCTTGAGGCTGAAGGCCCCCAGCAGTCGGTTGATAATGTGACCTCTGAGCTAGCAGACTCGCAGGCAGACCAGAGGCTGTGTAAACTAGCACTGGAGAGCCTCAGGATGGAGCGAAGCTGAAGAAAACAGGTATAGGACAGAAGCAGATGCAGAAAATGACAGAAAACAGCATGTATTTCTTACATGAGAGACATTATTATACTGTACTCTTGAATAAGAATTCAAGTAGCTGCAACACACAACCAACTCAAACTAGAGGGTCAAACTGAACTTATTAAAGAAATAATGGCAGTAATTTTCAACTTAATGTCTACAGACTGCATATGTAGCTGTCTATTAGTACAGTGAATCATTTCAATGACTTCACTAGGTACCTGAACTATGACAGCAGAAAAAGGATATAGATGTGATGCCGTCATCCGTAAAGCATTGTTTAAATACAGCAAACCCTACCGAAAGAAAATTAATTGGTGACCAGAATCCAGAAAAGAAAGAAGTCCATCAAAAGGATGATTATACAAATTTATACAAGTAACAAACATTTTTTGTATTAGTAAAATGTTGAAATTAACATTGACAA
Source organism: Chanodichthys erythropterus (assembly GCF_024489055.1). NCBI lineage: Eukaryota > Metazoa > Chordata > Actinopteri > Cypriniformes > Xenocyprididae > Chanodichthys > Chanodichthys erythropterus. The sequence continues at coordinate 29,667,665 of NC_090231.1, read as the reverse complement.
AGATTAATAAATGCTGTAGAAGTGCAGTTCATCATTAGTTCATGTTAACTAATGAAACCTTATTGTAAAGCTCTTTTCCCAAACCCAGCCAGTTAATCTTAAAATATGAGAACATTTTGAGAAAATATAAATTGTTTAAAACTGTAATTCAGTATATACAATATATTTTTTTTTTTATTGTCCATAATCTCCAATCAACATGTAATATACATTTACATTAATGCATTTGGTAGATGCTTTTACCTTAAGTGACTGCATTCAAGGTAGACATAGGGACTTTAAGCAACAGCTGCTGATGGAACGGCAACGTCAACCGTAAGTAAACTGTCAACTGCCGTAGCTAAAGAATGCAAAAAGCCCTAAGCAACAACAAAGAGGACGGCTCAACGGATCATTTAAACATTTGACATAGTAAAAATTAAATTACATTTAAAAAAAAAAGCAAGAGAATGGTTGCTTTTGGTATTAAATGGCATACAGATACAATTTAAATACCACATAACCATAAAACATAACATTTACTTATCTATTCTGCCACGCATTATCGACTACGGCCAATTGGCTATTCTCCCGTACTAGACAGTTACAGTAGAACGTCAAGAAGTAGCAGTTCGCACATGCCCAACAGAACGCCGTTGCTGTTGTATCAGCAGCTGCTGCTTAAAGTCCCTATTTAATCAATTCATACACTCAATGGGAAACAAACTCATGACCTTAGTGTTGCTAGCATTATACTCCATTGTTTGTGCACAGGAATGTACAGTATGTAATGTAATTTGGTCATTATGGGGGAAAAGTTGTCAAAATTGTGTGTATTTATGATACAACTAAATCACATTTTCACAACTTTACATAACTTGAAAAAGCTGTCAAATCAAGACAAAGAAGTAATTTTAGTCCAAAAGAGTTAAAAAATGTCCTTTCTGCCTTTATCATTTCAAGCAAATGATAAAAAAAAAAAAAAGAAAAAAGCTACACAATACATAATTTAGGTTGTGGTGGTATAAACGTTCATTAAATAAAGGCCAAAGGTGTCAATAGTTGAAGAAACACACAGTAAACATTTATTTTGTTTTTACAAACTGAGAGATGGGAGAAATGATCTGTGGTAATCGAGTTGAAAATAACTATTCCTTCAAGCTTACATTCAGTACCTTCCGTCAAACATACCCAAAAGCTTTAGTCAAACACATTCAAGCTACAGCACTAATATTAGCTTGCTCTGATTTAATCGCCTATTGTCAGCCTCACTCCTATATCCAGGCCATCCGATGTATCTCACTTAATTTGAAATCTCTTTGTAAAGTACTTGGCTGTGGATTAGCTCTCTTATTTTATTTCTAAGTCCTGTATAAGCTGCGCTCCCTCACGGGCCGGCTCCTTTCATCCTCAGAAAAGTTCACACACAATTCGCTTCAAGTAAAACATGGACAAACACCTCGGAGAAAGCAGCGAGAGCTGTGCTAGTACACTAATTACAAAAAATATCTGCACTAATCCCACCCTGATAAAACACTCATTACCAACCAAAGACACTTATCAACGGCGGATTCATGACCCATTTCCGAAAGTGGCTTTATAGGAGGCAGAGGAAAGGCAGTGTATCATCCTATCCTACATCTGTACCAGAGCTTTTCATTTGTCTAAGAGCGACGGATGTTGAGAGGTAATTAACAGCTGCTGGACTGGGCTAATAGAATTCTCTGGAAACTGTAAGTTGGTGGTGAGGGAGAGGGAGATGGAGATGGCAGGCCATGCCTATATTAATTACAATGCTTCAGGATAGACTGAAGTTGTGAAAATCCTTTTAAGGACATCAGAAAGGTGGACTTATTTTTACCTGTCAAACACAAATCCATGTGCACACAATCACCAGTGATGAGTTAATGGTGCACCATGCCATTTTTTCCATATTCAAATGTTATATACAAAAAAAATAAACAAAGCTTGACATGATTAAACTGGTGTAAACTCACATGAGATTACGATTTCAGTTCTTCATTAGGCTGGTGGTCCCCGTTCAGGTCACCAGCTGAGTACTTTCCACTTTATTGAGTACTGTAAATTATGGGTGACAAATAAAGGGGTTGGACAATTAAACTAAAAAACACCTGGTTTTAGACCACAATCATTTATTAGTATGGTGTAAGACCTCCTTTTGCGGCTGATACAGCATCAGTTCATCTTGGGAATGACAGATTGAAGTCCTGCACAGTGGCCAGAGGGATTTTGTGCCATTCCTCTTCCAGAACAGTGGCCTGATCACTATGTGATGCTTGTGGGGGAAAACGTTTTGACTTGCTCCTCCAAAATACCCCAATGTGGCTCAAAAATATTTAGATCTGGTGACTGTGCAGGTCATGGGAGATGTTTGAACTGTTAGGTGCACATGGTCCTCGAGAATGTTTCAGTAGTCATTGGCAGTGATGCGTAACTCCCACGGATGTGGGAAAGACATGAAGGTGGACTCGTCACAGCCCAGAATTTGCACTGTTGGCAATGAAACCTACATTTGGCATTGGCATGAATGACCAAATTTGGTCACTAAATTTTGGTCGCTCAGGTTTGGCTGTGGCAGCCTGACCATGAATACTGGATCTGTGGAGCTCCTAACGAACAGGAAACAGGAGAGCCGAGGTACACATTTCATTTTGCAGTGAGTTGGGCAGCTGTGGTTTTATGGATTTCTTTGGATACAATCCGAGTAAATACCTGGATATTCCTTTCAGACAATTTCTTTGTGCATCGTCAGTTGCTCCATGTTTTATGTGGTTCATCCAACATGGAGGTATGTCAATATTACCCTGGATACCATAGATCTCTTAACACCACAAAGACTTGCTGTCCCGATCACAGATGAGCCAACGAGACACACACCAACAATTTGTCTTTTTTAAAACTTTGATATGTCTTCCATTTTGTTGTGTGGATTGCAATATTTTATGCACAACTGTGCTATTGCTCGGCTAATTCAACCTTCACTCTCTGCTCTTACTGATAGAATGTAAAATCAGTGAAGATTAGCTGCCAGGCTGTGCATATAGGCTCGGATCCTCCAACACTTTGTTGGCCAGTGTTTCAGTTACATTGTCCAACCCCTGTATATCTATAAATATGGCACGTCTACAATGACGAAAAACTTTAACATCCACACTGATCACAGTTGTTGTTAAGGTGGGTAAATATCACAAAAAGTAACCCAAAATAAAAATATGAAATTATATTGTATTGACTAATTATTTTTGCTTTTTTTTAATTAATTAATTAATTAATGACGAATCTCACATGTGTTTTTTTTTTTCTGTATTTTCCTGAATTTTGGGCTTGATTTTTTTTTTCAAGATTTTTCCTTTTTGTATATGGTCACATTCTTGTAAACTTTGAAAAACACTTCAGTCATTAATTTGTGCTGCTTTTTTGTTTCACATGGCTTAAAATGTGACAACTATTCTCATTATTGTAATTCGTTTTTATTTTTTAATAATATAAACTTCTGGAATTAAAGCGTGACCTGGACACCTCTTCATTCAGCCGGAAAGACCAAAAAAAAAAAAAAAAAACAGTGCCCCCTTAAACATATTCACAATCACAAGCAATTGCTTTGATAGAGTGATATAGCTGCAAACCAACATTTGGTAATTCAAAGCGAGATGTAGCCACACACAGACAGCAGCTGATGGCAGTAGGTAAGGTTAAAAGGTCTGCTCCACCTGCCTGCTGTATCCCTGTCTAAGTTTGGTAATGAACACAGACAGCTTGGGGACAGTCTTGTGTTGAGTGTTCGAGTGTGTGTTTAGGGGTCTGACAGGTCCGCTCTGATGTCCCTCTCTCTCTCTGACAGGGCTGACCCGCAGTAATTTCTCCACTGACAGCAGCAGCTGTAGCCGTAACGCATAGACAGATGAAATTTTCATAACTATCTCCTCACAGTCACATCTTCACCTTCAGGATCATTTATAACCCGCCACTCGCCTGCCAGACACAATATGCTTGCCATGAAGGGGACTACTCCAGCGGTGTTGGAAATAATTAACAGTGCAAGGGCAAAAGGAGTGAGTGTGTGTGTCTGTGAAGAGGGAGATTAAGGAGAGCTAACACTATCATTAACGTACATGTCACTTCAGTACAGTCAAAGATATGAAGTACTAATTACACAAACACACACACACACACACACACACAGAAAGAGAGAGAATAAAGCCTATACCCCCTGCCACCACTTTTTTGGCCCCCATATAGAAAGACTGAGAAAGCTTGTGTGTAGGAGAAAAAGGGAAATGGTTTTATGAGCACATTATAGCATTAATTTAATGCTGCAAGCAAACACACTACCCAGTGCCTTGACTCAGATTACAGTATCATAATTGAGAGATTTGTATTCTCTAACCTTAGACCTAATACAAGCACACAATTCCTACATACACTGGGGAAGTGTTCAGATAGTTGTCAATCACCTCCATCTTATAGGGATACTTCACTCAGAAATGAAAAGTCTGTCATCATTTACTTGCCCTTATACTGATATTAGACCGGGTAATCAAGCTCCAAAAAGATAACATAAAAGCATATTAAAAATTGTCCTTAATAATGTGTGCATATGCACATTTTTTGGGAGAAAAAACAAAACAAAAACAGAACTAAGGCAAAGGGTAAGAATATACTGCCGTTCAAAAGTTTCCAGTCAGTAAAATAAAGTTTCATTGGGAAATATTATTACAATTTAAGTTTTCATATTTTTATTTAAGTTTTATATTGTTAACACAACATTGAAGACCTCAGAAATAGCATACAATTCATATGCATCTTATGTTCCCATTCAGTCAGTCAAGTTCGATGTTACGTTGATTCTGACGTAATGGGGTCTCGCTTGGGAGCCCAATCACCACCAAGTGGTACAAAATGAGCCAATGGGAATTGGCCAGTGAGATTTACATGCCGGGCCACACCCCCGGCATCCAGGTATAAATCTGACAGCCACGATCGCTGTCTCACATACCTGGGCAAACAGCATGCTGAATCGGCTCTTGTGGATGGTATATGCCCTCATTGTGAGGGCATGTCCATGTTGGCATTGCGATCGTGATTCTCCTTTAATACGGAGGTACGAGTTCCCTCTGTTGCTACCCAGCCGTCCGCGGCTTCTGAAACTGCTGGTCTGGTTAGCACTCTGGGAGATCTGAGGGTCACAGTGGGAGCTTCTTCTTCGGGTCCACCCCCACGAACCTCCCACTCCTCTAGCACACTCTCACTTCCCTTGATTGCGGGGCCACCAAGGGTTACATGGACATTCCACAGGTGGAGCGTGCGATTGCGGTGCACTTGTGCCCGCAGTCTGCTGCCACCTGGCGTAATCGCCCGCACCTCCCATCCATGGCGAGTAAGAAGACGCCAGCTCTCACTGCTAAGGCTTACTCTGCTGCTGGATAGGCAGCCTCCACCCTGCATGCCATAGCCATCTTGCAGGTCCATCAGGCGAAAGCTCTGAAAGAGCTTCAGGAGGGTAGTTCTCAGCCAGGGCTACTGCAAGAACTGTGCACCGCGACTGACCTCGCCCTCCGGGCGACAAAAGTCATGGCGTGTGCCCTCGGTTAGACGATGTCCACCCTGGTGGTCCAGGGTCTCTGGCTGGACCTGGTTGAAACCTAAGCCCTCAAAGAAGAAAACTCCGAAGCGGCTCCGAGATGGGTGGCCCAGAGATGGAGGGAACTACTCTGCTTCAGGAGACAGTGGAGGCACTGCTCCTTCCCCTGGGAGAGGGCATACAGGGTCTTTGCTGACAGTGTGCGACGCACCGCTTCCTCACTCTCAGCCACACCCTCAATCGCCACGGGCAGGGCATTGGCCATAGTACCCAAGAAAGGCAGGGGGTTACGGCCAATCTTGGATTTGCGTGTCTTGAATCGGGCCCTTCACAAGCTCCCGTTCAAGATGCTCTTGATGAAACGCATCCTCACGTGTGTTCGTGCCCAGGATTGGTTTGCAGCGATCAACCTGAAGGACACGTACTTTCATGTCTCGATCCTCCCTCAACACAGACCGTTTCGACGGTCGGGGTTGGGACGGGACGTGTTGAAATGGTCTGGGTTAAGTCGGAGGACTTAAGTGGCCTACCGCCAGCGGTAGCTGACACTATCACTTCGGCTAGAGCCCCCTCTACAAGGTGCGCTTATGCCATGAAGTGCAGTCTGTTCACTGAGTGGTGTTTTTCCCGACGGGAAGACCCCCAAAAATGCCCGGTCAGCTCTGAGCCAATTCCCATTGGCTCGTTTTGTACCACCTTGAGGTGATTGGGCTCCCAAGTGAGACCCCATTACATCTCCGTTCCCTCCTTCAGGGAACAGGGGTTACAATAGTAACCTAGGTGTTTTTTTTTTTTTTTTTTTAAGCTTGTCAACTGTGCACCATTCACCTTCACTGTATGGCAAAAACAGCAAGAATATACTGCCAAACATCACCATTTTCAAGCTACGAAAGACAGACACATGACATGAGTGTGAGTAAATAATGAGTTTTCATTTTTGGGGTGAACTCTCACCTTTAGGCCTATCATCAGACCTATTTTAAAATAGCCAATCCAAAAAAGTTCTTCACTGGTTAACTATAATCCTCTATAAAACAATAGGTGTTAAGGTGTTAAAGTTCCCCTATTATGGATTTTTGAAAATTACCTTTCATGTACTGTGTAACATAGCTCTAAGTGAATGAAAACATCCTGCAAAATTTTAAATCTGAAAGTGCACCGTATATAAAGTTGTTGTCTAAGAGTTGACTCTGAGTCAATTAAATGAGTCGCTTGTAAAATTAATAATTACCACAACGAAACATTAGCATATTGCCTGCCGACTTTCAAAATTAATTTTTTCAACAATACCACAGCAGTACAATCTTTTGTTATGTTCCCATCATTTTACTAAATACTGCTTCTCAAAACTCGGAGAGTTTAACGCAGGATTCACAAAACACTTGGTCTTAAAATATGGATCAATGACCAGTTTATTCCACTGAATTTCTACCTGTAAGTATGATTAATAATTGATGTTTATATTTTCTAGTGATCATTCAAAATTCGTAGTTTTGTATGTTATGTTGTGTAACGTACACCCTCATCTGTCTCGATGTGGGTCCAATATTGTCTAAAAATATGTCAATTAATACAGCTTGCCTGTCTTATTACTTGGAATAATGATCAAGGATGGAGCATGACTTTTGTTTACAAAGTGTAGTGCATTATCAGCTATTCATGTTTGTGCTCGGCTGACATGGGAGTTTACAACATACAAAAACTGTTTTTTTTTTTTATTTTCATATTCGTTTTTATTATTACAGTAGAGTGGAGCACTATCTGTATTGTAATAGGATGTTAAGATGCAAGTCCGCGCTAATTAGCTGAAGCATTCTCTCTCTAAACAGTAAACACTCATTGTAATGTCAAACAATGATATATCCATTTTTCTTTGTTAATAGTTATGCCGAAAAAGTCTGTACACATCTGGCCTAAATGTTTATCTTATGTTAGAGGTTTTCAGCTTCACTTGAAATTCTGATACAGTTCCCACAGGTGCACCTACATAAAGTATAACAGTGACGCTGCTATCACATCTTATATATAACTAAGTTGACACTTACCATATAGAAACATCTTATTCCAGTCATGATTGCGATTCAGTTTCTGGTTGATCAACTACTTCAGACATTTCATCATCGCACTCAGGCTCAAATTGATACAGTAAAATCGATGCTATCTTTTCTGTCCATACATTGTATACAATGTCTTGTGAATTGATAGCTGTCATTCAGTTATAGCAATGGGCACGCGGTGTGCACAGTAGACAAAGGATTGGGCCATCTGACCAATCAGAGCAGTGTAGGCTCACAGAAAGGAGGGGTTTAGAGAGACTGATTCTTTGAACAGCTTCTAACGAATCGTTTACAAAACATTGAAAACTCAAGTGAAATTAAATGTATATTATGAGAAAACAACAGTGTTTTTTGACCTTGCATGCATGTAAACCTGTTGTAGGAGAATCCCAAAATAATATTAGGAACCTTAAAAAAAGTGTTATGTGTAATGTGTTATGTTTAATGTGTTATGTGTAATGTGCATTCCCACCGAGCAAAGCTCCACATTCTTGCTCACATATCTTCACTCCATTCGCTTGCTTCAGTTTGGGCTGTTTTTGGCCTTTTCTACAATGCAGCAATGTTGCGCCGCTCTGGTTAGCCTCATGCACTTCTCCGTCTCTCTTTCCATATAAAATCAATGCTTAATAGCAGAGTGCACAACCGTTTGCTGGGGCCCCAAATTTCTGTGGTGATCATAATTGCATCAAGCACGGCAAACCATTTACCATGGCTGCAAAAAGCATAATTATGCGATGCTGTTTTTATTAAGCCAAGTGAGCAATTAAAACGAAAAGCAATTTCTCTTTTTTTAATGGCGTTCTCCCCTCTCATTTGGACGCATCCGAGAATTGTTAGTTTTACACTGGGAGGCAACTTGCTGAATCATGTCCTCTGGTATACTGTTGTTTAGAGTTTGGTCACATAATGAAGTCTTCCATGTGCCGAGAAACAGGCCTCATCCTCTCAGCTATTAGGATGCCACATGTGTTCACCAGTGTGCATGTGTGCATTTGGGTGTAATCCCTTGTATTTGTTTGCATTGGTTCGCCGCAAACATATGAGCAAAGAAACAAATAGGACTTACTTTTCCTTCCCACAAACAAATATAATAAGAACGACATTCTAGTGTGTACTGGCGTCCCCCCAAATCAAAGTGGTTTGCCGAATGGGTCGCTGCATGTACTCTCCAATCCTGACAACCGCAGGCATACGAGAGCGGGCATAAAAGGGGGGCGGCAGCCATGGTGGGTATGTCACGCATAGCTTTATGATTGCTAAACAGTGGTTTAGGCGTATCGGAGTAATTTACGATCAAACTCTCAGACGCTCGTTCTACTGGTAATCACACATCACATGCACGTTGCAAGGGAGGGACCACACATGCTTGTTTCGATAAAGACAGACAAATTAGATGACAGCTTTTAAGCCCAACCATCAGTTTCACACTAATTACAGCCCTGCCGATGATGAAAGAAACACACCCAGATGCACACAAATAAATTTGTTACCTCTCCGAGAGCTGTGAGCAAACGGACCAGTAGGAGAATATATGTGTGTGTGTGTGTGTGTGTGTGTGTGTTTACAAAAAGCAAGTCCAGGTGTTTGCCCGTGAGCACTGGAGCCTTCGGTTAAACACGTAAGAAGCTCTAGACAGCAATGCTGAAACAACTATCACAGGCCCTAAGAAAAACCACACTGCACCATCATTTGGCTCATTGTGGTTGTGTATGTTACCCATGTATTGTTTTGCCTTTTTCATTAACATGTCTTACTGGCAGACAAACTCTCAGACAAACAAGGTTCTGTTAATTAAACAGATGAGTCTGCAAGAGCAAACGGCATCAAATCCTCAGCGTCGCTGTGTGTGCATGATATCTCCATCCTTACAAACTGTAAAGGTCTCCCCAGCATCAGAGCTGTCATGTGCAGGGTGAGCCTGTCCGTTCTCATTGAAGATAGACGTTAACAGTCTTTTTCCCTCCACTTGGGGACAGCAGCTCTATTGTTTGTCCCGTCAGACCCTGGTGGGAGGGACACAGTCACTGCTGGGACAAAAGATACCACGCACGATTGACAGCTATGGAGACACCCCGTTCCTCATGAGACGACAACCGGTGGAGTGAATTTGTGTGCCTATGAAAGTGAGACTGAGGAATAAAGACAGAGAGAGAACCGAGTGTGAATGTGTTAATATGCAATGTCTGGTACATTCAGGGCTCAGGAATGTTACTTTTAATAGAAGAGTTATTGTGTAAATAAAAATAAATAAATAAATAAAAATTGTGTATATATATATATATATATATATATATATATATATATAAAAATAAATAAATAAATTATATATATATGTATATATGTAGACTGTGAAATTAACATTATTTCTTGTTACTAGTTTCTTTTTTTGTTGTTGTTTTTTTTTTGTTTTTTTTTTAGTTATATTGTACTGTTAGTAATGTTGTGTTATGTGTCATGTTGTGATGGCATACAAGATTTGATGAATCTTATCTTTCCTAAATGCCTGATCGAAAACAGTGTTATCGTTGACCAGCTTTCATAACCAGTTAACTGTAGTTTAAAAAAAAATGTTTCCGGTAATTTAAATAAAGCTGGAATAAACAATATAATATATATTGTTATATTATATAAGTTGAAATGCTAAAAAAAGTTTAAAAAGTTTAAAAAGTTAAAAAAAAAAAAAAAAAAAAAATATATATATATATATATATATATATATATATATATATATATATATATATATATATATATATATATATATATATAAATAAATAAAAAAATGATAGAAGCACATCAATTTCTAGATCTAAATGAAAACTGAAAAACTTTGTCATGAAAACTCTAGGTAGTTGTATATAATATATATAATATATATTTGTGTATTATATTATATAAGTTGAAATGCTAAAAAAAGTTTACAAAAAATAATAATTTATTGAGATTGTATAATAATAATTGAGATTGGCATGGTAATGGATATGACAATGTTAATGTATTTGGTCTTGGTGGAATAGATCTGCTATGCTGCTGCTGCAGAGCAAGTACAGAGACTTGCTACTACCAATACATTCACAGACATTGCTGTGAGCATGTAAGACATGCCGCTGCTGCTGCACATGTAACATTTACCCCCGCAACAGATCTATACAGGTGGAGCTGGGGAAGGAGGGGGGAGACTGCTAACACCAAACAATGCCAAATATTTGAATGTTTGAGCAGAAAGCTCATTGGCTGCTGATGCAACAGCAACCAATCAGCTGTGCTGTGTAGATAATGATGTGATCGCTACCAAATGAGTTAAAGACCCATCAGCCTGGATCGACAGACTTTCAAGACAAAACTAGGTAATAAAATAACAATGGTAATTTCAAATAAATATAAAAACACTGTAAGCGCAATTTAATATATTTTTATGATTAAGAATAAATACACATTGTCCAATGGAATGGATTTGGTAGGCAGGGGAATAGAATTCTGCATGAGGATAGGATCTTGCATGACAGCTGCACTTGCTTGCACTTTTATAAGAGTATAATATGATGAAAGGAAAGGTTTTTAGTTGCATTTGCAACTAAACCTTATAAAATAAAACAGTGTGCATTACTTATTTAACAAAATCCATGATGCGGTAAGAATGGCTGTATTTGTATTGCCAAAGCAGAGGTTAATAAGCAATGTTTGTCTGTGTGTGTAATGTTTGGTGTTTGATGTTCTAGTCTGTGGAGAAACTTCTGCTTGCCCTCTGAACCCCATGACCCTTCAGTGTGTGTGTGAGTGTGTGATGACAGCCTGTGGCATTTTTGTTCAGAAGGTTTCCACCCAGGTGAAGTACGAGAGGTCACAACACATTCAAGATACTGAGACACTCACAGAAATACAGACATTCAGAGGCTGAGGTCAGAGGTCACACACTGAGGGTGAGTGATGAGGGCAGCTGCGACCTCCAGGATGCAACACTCATGCGCTCAAATGCAAACAATATTTGCCACAATGCACGTATTCACTCAATGCGCCTATGAATGACAATATTTTGTTAACACTTTATAATAAAGATCTAAGTAAACACCAGTTAATGCATATGTAATAATACTTTTACAGACTTCTTTATATAAATTTAGTATTTCCACAAAAATATTAAGCACCACAAATGTTTTTAACACTGATAATGATAAGTAATGTTTCTTAAGCACCAAATAGGACTGGGACAAAAAAAATCGATTCACCTAACTATCGCAATTTTTTTTTGCCTATTATTTTTTTACTCCAGTATTGATATAAATTAAAATTATATTGCTGCATATACACAGGGAGGACAGAAGTTACCCACTTTTGTTCAAACATGGCAAAATGTGCTATCTGAGTGTTACGTGACCTAATATCCCTTTCAAGATATGCGAGAAAGCAATGAGATTACCCCCGCTTCAATGAATGAAAAAAGTCAAATGAATTAAATGAAAAGCCCTTGCACATTAAATATCAATGCTTAGAGAGTATAAAAATACTGTAGAGCTGCATGATTAATCTCAAACACCCATGCAATTTTATTCTTAAATAACAACGATTATTCATCTGTCTAATAAACCTTTGACAAAATCATATCGCAACATTCAAATCGCACTGCGGCTGAACTAGAGAGAGCCGTTGTTATAGGTGTAGAGCAGCTTCAAAAACAGTCTTTACAACTCATAGTTACATTATTTCTGTATTACAATAGTTCAAATTAACACACAAGTACTAGGATAAAAGTGTATAGTTCAAATATAAACACTGATGTCTACAGTAGTGATCAAAATAGAGTAAATCACCTTTTGATTAAATAACGTTTCAAATAACGACTGTTTCACCACTAGGTGGCGACAATAGACTGAAAATGTGTTTTTCATTGAATTTTAGATCATTCACGATAATGTAGTACTATAATGGATGATGCTTCTGAAATAAAACTCAGAAAGTTTTGAAGAATTGTTTTTGTAAATATGACATCTTATATATCATGTACAGTCTGTATAAGTGTATAATTCAACTATTTCCCATGGTCTAGTGTTTAAAAAACAAACAAAAAACAAAAACAAAGGAAAATACAATAGCAATATCGAATCGCAATACTTGTAGAATCGCAATTCTTAAAAATAAAAAAAAAATTTAAAAAAAAATCGCAATACGTATCGAATCTGCACCCAAGTATGATGTAGTATTGAATCAGCCGATAGGTGTATCATCCAAGCCTAGCACCAAATCAGCATATTAGAATGATTTCTGAAGGATCATGTGACTGAAGACTTGAGTAATGATGCTAAAAATTCAGCTTTGCCATCACAAGAATGAATTACATTTTGAAATATATTAGCATAGAAAACAGTTATTTTAAATTGTAATAATATTTCACACTATTAGTGTTTATACAGCCTTTTTAATCAAAAGCCTTGGCAAGCATAACACCATCGTGAGCAGTGCGATGCGACAAAAGACAATAGAACCCATCGTAATCAGTGATGTTGCAATGGAATTAGGGTTGTGCCGATGGACGATATCACCACCGGAGAGACACCATCGTGATGCCACGCCCCCGCTCCTCTCCGCCCCTTTTATTCCCCTCACGTGCAACCTATTGGAAAGCCTGGATGAGTCATTAGTTGGGAAATAAAATAACCCATTCGCTTGTAAATTTAAAATATTCTGGCTTTATTTAGAACGTATTTAGAACATATCGCTTTATGGTTTCCATGGTGACGCGTCATTGCTTGTCATGTCACACACACCGCAGCGCTGTATGACTGATGATCTGCTTTTATTTCAGTTTTCCTTTTTTATTCAAAATATTCACTTATTTGTTAACTATAACATGAAATATCTTATATTCCGATTGTCAAATATGTGAAAGTGGATGTGTTTTGCTGTTTAAACAACTTTATAATGATTGCGTTAGTTGAGCTATACATGTTATGGGCGTCGCCATGTTAGTTTGTGCCACATGTTCTGTTGGATTCACAACATCTTATATGTATTTAAACATCCGAAACATAAAATAAACATTATGTGGTTGAAAACACTGCATATTTGTGATATATGAAAAGTGCTGCGCGCGTCCATCTCTGGTTTAGCACCAGCCAAAGCGCACACGCACATTTGAATTTGGCAATTGATTACAACTGCCAATTAAGGGGACATCGCCCAACCCTAAATGGAATGCAACACGACGCGACACGACAAATCCCCGACAGTAAACTATGTATGATGTACTCCAAGCACTCGCGATACTTCTCATAAGAAGAACAAATGGATTTGCAATGGTCACTTTATCGCATCCAGTGTAGACAGCTTCTAGCTGTTGTGGCGCAACGTGATGCGACACGTCAACGGTCGCATCCGGTGTAGACACGGTGTAAGAGACTTTTTCGTTGTGAAAGAGCATGACTTACAGAGCAATTGTATATTTATAAATGAACATTAACCTAGGCGTTTTTTTTTTTTTGGTAGTTTTTTTTTTTTTTTCATAAAAAATGTGTTATATATTACATACATTTCAAAATAACATATGGAAATAAAACCAGAAAGCAGATTAACTAGTCTTTAGAAGTTCATAAATCTTTTCCGATTTAAATTAAATGATTGATAAATTGAGCCTTTAATAGAGCCACTCATCCATCCAAGTGCATGATCTTCTGCTCTTTTCATCTATGAAAAAATGGTTTTGAATGACCTACATGTTTCAGTAAATGATGCCCTAAATCTGCCCTGTCCACTTAAACCTGATAGACATCTTGTGTATCTGGAAGAGGGCGAGTTGATTTCCCACTATCTGATATACAGTATGAACGGTGGCTGCTCTCTCTCTCCTGTGGTTTCACCGAGAGTTCAACACTACACATGCCCACAAATGCACACTTCATCTCATCCCACTTACACCTTTCTTATTGTTCCATTTTTCACTCTATCACTTTCCGAAATTGTGCGATACTGCAAGAAAACAAAGGACAGAATAAGCAAAAACACAGAGATTGAGATGAAAAGGAAAAGAAGGGAAATATGAGGGAGAGCGAGACCGAAAGAAAGGGGGGGTGGAGACAGATGGGCATTTTCCAAGATCATTTATCAAACTCAGGCCCGTTCACTCCCCTCCCCTCTCCCAAACCCCCATGTAATTCAGTAATCATTTTCATTATCATATAATGACCTTACAAAGCCTACAGCAGTTAGCACGGTCACTACAAACCACACAGCTGTTCCCGGCACTGCCCCCTTCATCACCTCCCAAACACGCAATCTGCCCACTGCAGGAATGGACTGTGACCCCTGCAGAGGTCAACGGAGGGATGTAGATGTGACAGGAGTTGAACGATCTACCTGAGCAAGGTCGGTTCTATCTGAGCGTGTGTTCACATGTGTACTTTTTACGTAAACTTGCATTGCAGCGTGTCTGTGCAGGCATAAAGGGGATGAGATCAATGGTTTTGACCCACAACACTGCGCCTTGCATATGGATGAAACAAAACCACAAGGTCGACCCCTTTCGTCTGCCAATGCAAATTAATCTCTAAGAGGTCTTCCTTCTGTAAGTGTTTGATTTTGACCTATGGAAGATAAAACATTTTTAAGAGCAAATCATTTCAGCATATTCCAAATGCACAGATGGATATGCATATATGGTCCCTTTTACAACTGGCATTAACATGCATTGCACTTAACCTTTTTAAAACAGAGCTCAACCAGGGGGCCTCAGAATGAATTAAAAATAATTACATTAAGAAATTATGGTCACATTTTACATTAAGTGTCTTTAACTGTACTTGCATCAAAAAAATAAGTACTATGTATTATTTATTGTGTTCAAGTTGCATTATAAAACACTTTTGCTGCTTTTGAGGTGGGATACAGGTAAGTTTAGGGACAGGTTTAGTGGTATGAGTAGGTTAAGGTTGGGTTAAGAGGTAAGGGAATAGTCAATTATAGATGTATTTATCTGTAATTACATTCAGGTATTTCTTAAATAGAAGTACAATGTAACAACATGTATGTACACAATAAGTGAATTGTATCAATTGATTAATTTAAATGTAACTAGATAGTAGCTCAAGACACCAAAAAGGACAGAAATTTTTACTGATATATTAAAAGAATCAAACTTTAAATCTCAATCCCATAAAATCTAAACGTGAGCTGAAATTATATATATATATATTTTTATGTAATATAAAATAAAAATAATAAGCATTTTTCTCCTCAATAATTGTTTATTGATGAACATACAGTTCTTAAAACTTCTAAAACCACAAAATAAATCACAGATCATTTAGAATTATGGTTGATTTTGAATCAAATTATGAATTGTGGTTTATCATCGTGGTTAATATAGTGACACCCCCAGTTTCTGTTGTTATAATTACAACAGAAATACCAAAAATTGCATATATTGGGGAGCCTTTGAATACTGTGTTGGAGAATGGGGAGTTTGAGACCAAAAGGTTGAGAACCACTGCAGTAGAAATACAGATCCAATCATATGTACCTGCACAAAAAAGAGAGGTTCCATGAGGCACTATGTTAATGGCCCCATTTCATTTACTGAATATTAAGTAAATATAAATACCCCACACTCCAGAAAAAATGGTATCATCGTAAGATATCAACTAATGTTACAGATTTTTTCCTTCACTGTTTATTTACCAAATTTTAAATTCAAAATGATGTGTGTCATTTTAACAGATAAAAAGTTGTCTGGCCTTGCATTTTCCTTCTTTCCAAACATTCCCACAGTAAAGGAAACAAGAGATTCCAGGTGTCTTCCATAGAAATAACTCACAGGATATTAAATTGGGTGACCGGAGTGTCTGTATGTCATTAAAAAAAAAAAAAAGTTCACCCAAAAATGAAATTTCTGTAATTAATTACTCACCCTCATGTCGTTCCACAACCATAAGACCTTCGTTCATATTCAGAACACAAATTAAGATATTTTTTGATAAAATCCAATGGCTCAGTGAGGCCTCCATTGACAGCAAGATAATACATTTAATACATTTTTAAATGCCCAGAAAGGTACTAAAGACATATTTAAAACCGTAGTCACATGAACTGTGGTT
Source organism: Chanodichthys erythropterus (assembly GCF_024489055.1). NCBI lineage: Eukaryota > Metazoa > Chordata > Actinopteri > Cypriniformes > Xenocyprididae > Chanodichthys > Chanodichthys erythropterus. Next base: position 29,650,944 of record NC_090231.1, on the reverse strand, counting down.
CAACCTTAATGTTATGAAGTGATGAGAATACTTTTTGTGCTCCAAAAAAACTAAATAACGCCTTTTTTCAACAATTTCTGGTGATGGGCGATATCAAAACACTGCTTCATGAAGCTTTGAAGCTTTACAAATATTTTGTTTTGAATAAGTGGTTCAGAGCATGCATCAAACTGCCAAAGTCACGAGATTTCAGTAAATGAGGCTTTGTTAAGTCATAAGTGTTTCGAAACATTTCGAAATTTCAATGGTTCACGTGACTTTGGCAGTTTGATACACGCTCTGAACCACTGATTCGAAACAAAAGATTTGTAAAGCTTAGAAATTTCATGAAGCAGTGTTTTTAAATCGCCCATCACTAGATATTGTTGAATAAAGTCGTTATTTTGTTTTTTGTTTTTTTGGAGCAAAAAAAGTATTCTCGTAGCTTCATAACATTAAGATTGTACCACTGTAGTCACATGAACTGTTTTAAATATGTTTTTACATGTTTTTACATAAATATGTTTTTGTACCTTTCTGGGCATTTGAAAGTGTTAGCCTAATTATCTTGCTGTCAATGGAGGCCTCACTGAGCCATTGAATTTTATCAAAAATATCTTAATTTGTGTTCCGAAGATGAACGGAGGTCTTACAGGTGTGGAACGACATGAGGGTGGGTAATTAATGACTGAATTTTCATTTTTGGGTGAACTAACCCTTTAAATGCCTCGTTAGTCGCTTTAGATAAAAGCATCTGCCAAATGAATAAATTTAATGGGCACATGGTAATAAACATGCAGAGTATCCCACTGTATCTGTTCAACAATGCAAGAGCCAAAATGTTTGGAGGTGACCCGCATGAGTGCATTAGCTAAGTTAATAAGCCTGAGTACCCATAAGTCAACAGGAGGAGCCTACAGTCACATTTAGCATCTCTATCCCTCAGGGTAACTTCAGATAGCTGAAAGCAGGTCCAGAGGCCCCACAGTCTGCAACACTCAAACTACTGTTTAAGAAAGCAAATGTCTGTAAGACAATAAAAGCCTTAATCAATCAGCCCGCTGTGCTTATGTTTATGAGCCTGTAGCGCCAACCATCCATCATTTGGTTTTTACCACTCAAAACACAGACGCAAAGACAAAAGAATGGCATAATGTGAGGAGCGGGCCTGCTGCATACTAAATTAATAAAACAATTGCAGCCTTTCACAACAAAATAAGCAACATGATTTAGCACACTGCTCCGAGAAGTTTCTTTTCAAGAAGACTGGTCAGAAATTAATGTTTGTGTTCAGTGCTGTGAGTCATGATAGTTGTTGTAACAGTCTGTCATGATAATAGTATAAATACATCACCGTATTCAGGTGAGCAAAGCATGGTGTACAACGTTCACTTTATCAGCTCGTGTCGGAGGAGATATTATCAGCTATGAGTTCATTTTTGTCTTAACAGCGTCTTAACCTTAGCTCAAGCTATCTGCCTTGCCTCCCTAAATGCGATTTGTTGACAGCTACTTCACAGACCTGTGCCTGATGTTTCGAAGAGTGACGTTATCTCGCTCCAGAAGGGGGTCAGGAAGTGATAGTGGAAAAGGGATGAGTTCAAACACATTGCAGTGTGTGCACACAGAGGAGTGAAGGTAGCTTTATCTAATCACGCTGTTCCGACTGATGAAATAAACTTCCGTGCGTGTGATGCAGTGTGCAAATGTGCAAGTTGTACAGGTTAATGTGTGAGTAACCACTCGGTTTCTTTAGCGGTGAGATGTAAAATACAAAAAAAAACAAAAAAAAAACTATTAAGTACAGATTTAAAAATAAAGTTTTGAGTCGGTAAGACAAGCAAGGCTGTATTTATTTGATCAAAAATACAGTTAAACTGTAATATTGTGAAATATAACAATTTAAAATAACTGTTATATATGTAATACATAATATATTTTAACATAGTTTATATGTTGTAATATTTTTTTAAAATGTAATTTATTCCTTTGATGGCAAAGCTGAATTTTCAGCATCGTTACTCCAATCTTCAGTGTCACATGATCCTTCGGAAATCATTCTAATATTATAATTTGCTTCTTAAGTAACATTTCTTATTATTAAGATTATGAGATCTTAAATTATTATTCATTATTATGAAACTGAAACTTTTTTTAGGATTCTATGTTGAATAGAAGCAACAGCATATATATGAAATAGAAATCTTTTGTAACACTCTAAATGTCTTTACTGTCACTACCACAGTATTGCATCTAATGCTGAATAAAAATATTGCTATCTTTCCAAAAAAAAAAAAAAAAAAATCATAAATGGGCTATTATATTTATGCATACAGTAAAAGCTATAGACCTCTTTGGAACAGACGTCACAATTACGTCACTTGCAGCTGCGCGCGCATAGTGGTTGCAGAAAAATAGCAGTAGCAATTGGAGGAAAATGTGCAAAATCCACAGAATAAGAGAAAAACGTTTTTGTTGTGCCTCTGGATGTTGGAATCAGAATGCAAAAAAAATATAGTTTTAATTTTTAAAGAAAACCATCGTTGAAAACGTCCTTTGAAGCTAAACAGAGACGTTTCACAGACTGGACTGATGACACCTGCAAGGATTAGTCTACTATTAAAGCAGGAATTTGATGTAAACAGTAAGTCTACATAATATTCACATATGCAGTTCAGAGGACATACATACATAGCAGTTACAGCATGGAATAATATTTGAACCTATAACATTTACATAGATAACTTTTAAACAGTCTATAAAATTGATTTCACAATTCTGACTTTTTTTCTTGCATTTGCATGTTTATGACTCCCAGTTCGGCCATTATAACTCGCAATTGTGAGTTTATTTCACAATTCTGAGGGGAAAAAACTCAGAATTGCGGGATAAATTGCAATTCAGAAAAGACAGGATAACGAGTATATCTCACAATTAAGCTGCGTTCACGTCACCTCGTATTTACCGGAATCTTGAAATGACAACACGTGACTTTATATTCGGAGCTGTTCACGTCCTTTTGGTCCTTGAACTGGGAATTAAGCGTTTCCATGGCAGCACTGTCAACGCCTAAATGAATCTACAGCTGTCAGGTGGTACAGCGCGGCCATGTGGTATATCTGGGAGCTTTCAGAAAACTCCCAGCTTACAAGCTGTAATTACGAGCTCTACGAGGACGTGAACGCTTTTTACAAGCTAGAATCTCGTAACTACAGGAATTACGAGGCCACGTGAACGCACCTTTAGCCTTTCGTCGAGCCCCGCCCCCCTTAGTTACTGTTGCTTTGTCCGACAAGCCGTGGCGCTGTCACTCCACACGCAGTGAAAAATACATTTCGGAACAAAGAGGATACTAACCACACATTGACAGACAAGACAGAGCAGGTTACTTATGATATTAAACAAAGTCCCAGCTTTCAAACCGTGTAGTTATTAAAGAAATTCAAACAATAAAAAACGTTTTGTTGCTCTTTAATGTGTCGTGACCATGGTCGTGACAGATTGCTGTAACGTTAGATCCTCAGCTCAACCGCTTGTAAAAACCGATCATCTCTTCCTATTAGTCCATGAACATGAGAATGAATGTTGTTCCAAACGCGGAAAGATGTCAATACACACCATTTTTCAAGTTTAACTCCACCGAGGTGAATCTTTTAACTACTGGCTGCTTTGTCGGACAAAATGGCGGATGCGGCGTTCTGATTGGTTAGATCGCTTGTCAATCGAACTCCCGGCGAAAGGTCAATTCTGTTTTTCTTTGTAAGAAATTTGAGATATAAACTCAGGTTTGCGAGAAATAAAAGTCAGAATTATGAGATATAAACTCGAAATTAACTTTTTTTTTATTCTTTTATTTCGTGGCTTCCATAGACTGCTACTGCTCAACTGTCATTTTCTGCAACCAGGTAGGCTCCGCCCATAAAAAACGTCATCTCTGTTTGCAAACACCAAATTGGTCTATTTATATCATAGTAATACAATAATATAGTTGATGCCACTATTGACAGAATAAGAATGTGAGAAAAAAATGCCATTTTTCAATTTTTCCTTTGTGTTACAGTACATTGCTGTCATATGTCAGCGTTCATATTTTAGCAATTTTCTATAAAACTAAATTAAACCATACAGGGCTAAACATGTGTGCGTGTGCGTGCGCTTGTGTCCCTGACGCTGTCTGACAAATGAACCACAGCCTGGTCTGTAGTTTTCATCGACTGTTTTAAGAATGCAGTTTCAGCACAACATCAACACTGTTTACAGGTACCAGCAGGCCTGGGCATCACTCTGGGGTCAAAGAGAGGGGGCGACCCCCTTAAAGGGGCCACTTTACAGAAACAAGAGGACAGGGAGGAGCCCTTAATGTAGTAAAGGTTAAAGCGCAACTTCAACATGGAAATTTACTTGTTTCAAGACAGATCACCACACACACACACACACACACACACACACACACACACACACACACACACACACACACACACACACACACACACACACAGAGTAGCCTGTTGGGAAATAATAAAGAAAGAGAAAAAATGGTGTGTGTGCTATTTGTTGGTATGTATATCTATGTGCACAAGGCTGGTTCTCTCTGTTATCGGAACAAATGGGTTATGTCTCTCAGTCGCCCTTATCTCAGAGGAAGGAAGTCAATGGGCTATCAGCACATGTGTATGCGTGTGTTTGTGTGAACTCTCTCAGCCTGAAGGATTGTCCTCCTGCTGAACAAAAAAAAGTCCTTTCTTCTATACAATTCACTGAAGATGTGACATTAAACACAAAAGTTTAACACATGGGCACATACCTGTCCCTCCATGTCTGTCTGTGCTGCTGTCTGTCCGTTAGAGCGTTCAGCAAGATGTCGGCCATCTCTCTTCTGTTCTCCTGTGCTGTGTTCTCATCCTCCACCACAGCCAACAGCAGCTGAGTCTGGAAACAGACAACACAGTCAATTGTAACTTCAAACTACAAGTCAGTCAATTATGTCACATCAATGTTACAAAAGATTTCGATTTCAAATGAATTCTGTTCTTTTGAACTTTCATCAAAGAGTCCTGAAAGAAACGTATTACAGTTTCCACAAAAACATTAAGCAGCACAACAGTTTTGAACATTGATAGTAATAAGAAATGTTTCTTGAGCACCAAATCAGCATATTAACATTTTAGAAAACCATTATTTTAAACTGTAATATTTCACAAAATTACTGTTTTTACTGAATTTTTTGTTGAGTAAATGCAGACTTGGTGAGCATACATTCAAAAATGTTCAAAAACATTTTTAAAAATCTTACCGGCCCCAAACTTTTGAACGGTAGTGAAATTTATATACAGAACCCACAACTCCATGATACCTCTACAATGGGCAAAAGCATTACAATTTGACAATAAAATTACATAGATTCAATTTAAACTGCGCAAAGCCAGGTTTGACACCAATGATAAAACATTGTTAGTTATGGAGTGTCTCGTAACTTACAGGGATGTGATGTAATGCAAATCTAATTAAAATTGAAAGTCATGCCATAAGGCATGCAAGTTTTCCAGTATGGTCGCACAAAGCTTTCATGCAGTATGGTTTCAAAAAGCTTTTTCCTTTTTTTTTTTTTTTTTTTGGTGATGTAATTAGTTATCCCTAAAATTCTGCACCAAAAACAACTGTAATAATAAACAACCATTCTCTACCCATCTCATAAAATCTGGACAGAATATTAATTATATAGTAAATATTCTTCTTTTCAGTAACACATTTATGACTGGCACAAATATGGTAACATAAAACGACATTAGGTTTACAAAGCAGATCTGGATCGTAAAAGATCCCTGAGCATCCTCAATAAAAAAAACAACATCTCTTATCTTTAAATAAAGAAAATAAAGGAATCAAGCTTTACTGCCAATCCCATAGACAAGCTCTTAGCCAGTGCTTAAACAAATCAATATACATTCATCCCCTTCATGTCAGAGGTCAAATCTATTCTTTATTTATGCTGCAGGACTCCATTTTACAAACTCTGATGGTTAAAGGATTAGTTCACTTCAGAATTAAAATGTTCTAATAATTTACTCACTCCCATGCCATCCAAACTGTTTATGTATTTCTTTCTTCAGTCGAAAAGAAAATAAGGTTTTTGAGGCAAACATTCCAGGATTTTTCTCCATATATTGGACTTCAATGGGATTCAACGGGTTGAAGGTCCAAATGTCAATTTCAGTGCAGCTTCACTTTCACTTTGCAAACACTGGTTCGGTATTTCCGCCTATGTCACGCGTGACCTTTCCAACGTGATTACGTAATGCGTGGTGCATCGTAGAGCTAGTGCAAGACAAGCATTTGTGCTTAAAATGTATATAAATTTTATTTTTCTCAGAAAATGAACAATTGTTTCTCTACATAAGACCCTCATCTGGGATCATGTAGATTTCAAGCTGCACTGAAACCGATATTTGGATCTTCAACCCGTTGGTCCCCACTGAAGTCCACTATATGGAGAAAAATCCTGGAATGTTTTCCTTACAAACCTTAATTTCTTTTCGACTGAATAAAGAAAGACATGAACATCTTGGATGACATGAGGGTGAATAAATTATCAGGAAATTTTAATTCTGAACTGAACTAATCCCTTAAGCCAGAATCAGAAACAGAAGGACAAAATTATATTTGCTTTTCAGCAATGTTTCATTGTACATATTTTTTTATATGTATATATTTAATAATATATAAACATTTTCAAATATAAACTACCATTCAAAAGTTTAGGGTTGGTAAGATTTTTTAAATGTTTTTGAAAGAAGTCTCTTATGCTCAACAAGGCTGCATTTATGTGATCAAAAACACATAAAAACAGCAATATTGTTAAATAATATTACAATTTAAAATAACTGCATTCTATTTCTTTCTACATATTAAAATGTAATTTTTCCTGTGACCGCAAAGCTGTATTTTCAGCATCATTACTCCAGTCTTCAATGTCACATGATCCTTCAGAAAACATTCTAATATGCCGATTTGCTGCTCAAGAAACACTTACTATTAATGTTGTGCTGCTTAATATTTGTGTGGAAACAGTTTTCCCCCAGTATTATTTGGTGAATACAAAGTTTAAAAGAATACAGCATTTATTTTATCTTTTGTAGCACTGTAAATGTCTGTACTGCCACTGTTGACCCACTTAATGCATCCTTTACAGTACATTTCTTTGAAAAAAAGTTACTGAAAAAAGTTGTGGAACACAGTTTGACAGCAAAAAGAGAGACCAATATGTTCAACGAAGATTAGTTGACAGTGTTTACTGAAGTTCTCCAAACCTCCAATGGCCATAGGACATGAGTATCCAGCCCCAAAATAACTAAGGACATAGAACAAACAATATTTATAGGCATCATTTCTACAGGTTGTGATAGGTCAACAATACAGATAATTCTAGCAATGTCCGAACATGATATTCAGTTCTTTACACAAATGTGGTTATTTAAAAAATATAATTGTAACATATTAAGTTCTCAGTCGTAAGCACTTATTATAAGGGTCAGAGGAGAGTCATAAATCCCAAAAGGGCACATTTGGGTGACTGTTGATTTCTCCTGTTCCTTCAGCATGGTCACATTCCTAAACAACCCCTCCTTTCAAGGTTGAGACACACCACATCACAGGACAGAACAATACATCCATGCAGAGCAAACTTGAGTGATATGAACTTCTACTAACAGAAATTGGTGCTGTAAATGGTGCTGTAAACACTAAATAATAACACTTGGCACTATTACTGTATTCCTGACATTGGTCAGACCCTCAGTCACTTCTCAGAACATTAAATAAAGACATTGCCGTAACATTAATACCAGGACAAATGCAATAGATTTAAGAAACTCTGATATCCTATTCGTTCTAACAAAAGAGGAGTGGGATGTAAATCCACCCCTTCAGTATTTGAATATAAAAATATAAAATGTAAACATAAATATTACATCTAAAAATATTTTTAATATTACTTTAAAGTTATCAGAGTTTTCTTCTCTTTTAAAAAGACGTAAGATGTCAAACTTTCCCTCTCTCGCTGTCTTTCTCTACAGTAGCAGGACTTAAAATGATTGACAGGTGAGAAAGCATACGCAAAAAGTGCTCTCAGCGTTGGTTCACCTCACCCATTTCACAGCGATCTCTTTTTTCTTTATTTCTTTTCATCCCGCGTTCATCCGTGAGACAGCACTTCTGTCTCTCACTGAAGCATTACCTGTCAGCGGTCGTTACCTGTTAGAGTTTTCCTGTCTAAGAAAGCGCCAGGTGAAAGAGTCTGCCAAGACTAACTCTGACTGTGGGGTCACAAGGTCAGTTGAATCACATCAGACTAAACATAGATGACACAACAACAGTGACTCATGATCGTGTGTGTGTGAGAGAGAGAGAGAGAGAGAGAGAGAGAGAGAGAGAGAGAGAGAGAGAGAGAGAGAGAGAGAGAGAGAGAGAGAGAGAGAGAGAGAGAGAGACTGTGTATAATGTGTTTACAAGGCGGGTTGATGAGAGAAATTTATACAACCAACTTGCGTTTATCACCCTATATATGCCCACCTTATCTGTGTGTGCCCTTGTTTACCCCTGAATGACGATAGCTGTCGTCAGCTGGGTGATGTTGTGCAGTGCTCCTGGGTTAAGGACCACAGTGGAGAGGGTGAGACAGAGGGCAAGTGACTAACAGAGGCTGTGTGTATTTGTACAAGGAAACACACTTCGGGTTACCCCACACTAACAGAGGGGAAGTATAAACACACATGCACACTCACCAGGACTATGTGGCAGGTACACCAGCCAACCAATAGCAGAAAGGCCATCCAAAATACCTATAGAAACCTGAACAGCTAGCGTCAGACAGGAGACACTAAGATAAAGTATGACATGAGCACTTAAAACACATAACAGCCAGTGGGCATTCTTTAGAAAACCTACGTTAGACAAAACACACAACTACATTTACACAACTAGACTGTATTTTATAATTTTGTAAAATATACAAAACATAGGCAATGTGACAAACATAAGGTACAGAAAGCATCATTTTCATTTACGTCAGTATGATTTTGTTTGACATTAGTGCTGTAAAACATGTTAAATTGAATTTCCACATTTATGTATCAATTAATGAACGTGTATGTTTTCATACTGTCATAGATCATTGTAAATGTCAAGCGCATTAAACTTATGTCTTAAATCTTATTTCTTAAATGGAGAGTTCACCCAAAAATAATAATTTACTCAACCTGATGTCATTCTACAACTTCAGTATTTTCTTTCTTCTGTGGAAAATAAAATATTTTGAGAAATGTCTCAATGTTGTTTGTCCATACAATGGAAGTAAACGGTCATCAAAATGGTTTAGTTACCAATATTCTTAGATTTTTTCCCCTCTTGTTCCAAAGAATACAGAAAGTCATACAGGTTTGGAACAACATGTATTGAAATGAAATTTCCCGTTTTTTGTTTGTTAGTTTGAATGCCCCCCTTGGTGCCGGCCTTGCCATGAGGCCACAGAAAACAAGGGCTGCATCCGAAAACCTAGGCAGCTAACTTGTTGCCTCGCTGCTCTATCAGGCACTGACACTCAGGAAACTGATTTCAAACAGACTTCTGAGGCAGCGCAACCTTTTAATGATCTACAGCAAAATAGCGTGAGCTTTGGTGATAACTAACAAATATTTACTGCTACAATAGTAATTTCTTGCTACAAATGACATCAAAAGTGGAAAACAATGGTCAAAAAAACACATTTACACACAAATTGACCAACAGCCGCAACTTTCAGACACCATGTTTATTTCTTAGCTCAGCTGTCACAGAATGGAAAGCTCAGGGTTGTGGGATATCAAAGGCAGCGAAGGATACATCTATGCTGTCTTCAAAAATCGATGAGATGGAGGTATCTCATAAGGCAGGAAGTGAAGATAACTTTGGATTCAGATGTGCCTTGATGCCTTCCTACCTTGAAATGCATACTATATGAAGGCAGCATTTTTAAGATTTTGGATGCAGCCAAGTATTCAGTGCTGAGCAACAGTGACACAGCTGGCTTCATAGGTCACATGACAGTTTCAACATGGCACATACAAAATGTCCGGATTGTATTCAAACTACACACGTGAACTTTTATACCAACGTAAAATAATGAGTGAATAATGTCAGTGAAGAAGCAGATTCTTCTTCAAATGCAGTACACACTCTCACCGTAAATTTGGAAGCAGCTAATGTCAGCTTTGTTTAATTTAGTGGATGTATCAAGTCAGCAGAGTGACCAAAGGTGTACAGTAATTCATCACACCATCTATGAACTACGACACCATCTACCTTCCACTAATGTTTGACAATCAAAAAATTTGTTTGAATACATTTTGTCTAAATTGTTATAATGTTGTATCTTTTAAAACTTGACAATCCTCTTTTCTGTGAAATACTTATCTTGAAAAGAGCTATCTTTCATTCAAATAAATGTCATTCATACAAATGAATGTGTAGTTGAGGTGTTCAAATACCTTTTGGGGCAGATGTCCAGGACAGATGGCCCTTACCCCAGTCGATGTATTGAAGCACTGTAAGGGTACAATACAACTACAGCAGAGTACTATAAAGACTATGCCATGTTAGACGTATAAAGCAGAGACAATATATACATATACACGCATGCCTATGTGTGTGTGTCTGAGTGTGTGCGCTAGTATGTGTGTGCGTGTGAGTGTGTGTGTGAGAGAGAGAGATTGAGAGTTTGGCCTTTCAGCCACGTTGACCCTCTGATCTCTCTGAGGCTCATCAATTACCTCTCCCCTCAGAGCCAGCACGCTGAGAGAATGGATTATATGAAGTGTAAAACATTAGAAAAATGTGTTCACAACATCACAGCAATGTATCCGAGGACAGAGGAGGGGACAGATAATAGAAACCCAGCTGCTGAAGAGCCCAACGCAACAAGTGCAAGCGTTTGAAGGCATTGTGGGGCAGCTCTGTGGGCCGCAGGCTTTTGTGCTGGGGATTGTGATTCTTCTAGCCAGGGGCAACTGGACATATGCTTTTTGCTTGAGCTAATGAGGCAAAGGCTAAAAGCTTTGTGATTTTCTTTTTTTTCTCTGCCTCAGTTTGTCGCTCTCTCTCTCTCTCTTGCTCGCTTTTTAGGTGGGAAAGTTTTAAAAAGGCGAAGGCAAACCCTTGATAACATCTCAAAACACCAAATCTGCTGCCTAATGTGTCTAGAGATTGAGAGTTTAATGACTCTACCACTCTTGCTGTACGCAATATGAGCCCCACAAATCTTACAGACCTGTAGAGCAGTTCCTTTCAAATGACTTCAAATATATTCAGCGAATACAAAAACTGACACACAAAACAATTAGCAAGTTAGCACAGTACTAATAAATCAGGGAAATGTATTGTGGTTAAACCATGTTTATGGCCAAGTACTATCGTAGTACTATATGGTAGTCTTTGAAGTACCTTGGAAAAGTACATGAAAAAAAGTAGCTTAGCATCATGATATCTAGACGCATCATGGCATTATTATCTGCGGTCATTGTGAGGATCATGTGAAACTGAAGACTTGAATAATGGCTGCTGGAAATTCAGCTTTGCCGTCCCAGGAATTCATTTAATTTTTAAATACATTAAAATAGAAAAGAGTTAACCTAAAACCTTTGAACGGTAGTATGTATATTTAAGGGTTGGTTATGCTAACTAATGCAATACCAATGTCTTTAAAATACTTTTGCTGTTTTCTAAGCTCTGTCTCTTGAATGTATCACTTTCGTTGTTACGTCATACCCACTTCCACTCTCTGTCATACACAAATATATGTATACACATATGCCTCATCTCTCTCCACCTCCATCTCCTTCTGGATCTGCCTGCTGATTGGAGATTAGAGATTAGCATCTTGTACCCACGTTTCTCCTGCCAGTGAAAGCTTTTGGCAGTGGGAGTGAGGCCAAAACCTCACTTTCCACACAGATTCATTTTCAGCACTTAAAGAATGTGAACTCTAGGCAGAGATTACCATCACATAGACCTGAAGCCATTTTCATTACATGTCTTTTTTTCTACGGTGGCTGAAATGTGACATTGTGGAAAACGATTAACGTTGGCTGGCCGCTAAAAGAGCGAAACCCAACCCAAGTTGTACTGACTACATTTTATGATGTTATAGGAGACACCGTGTTGTGTAATTTATATGTCATCTAAATGCTGAAAATATCAGTAGTGAAGAGAATGAAGTAATATGCTTCAGTGGTTTTGGGAAGCCTGAGGGCTCTTGTATAGCAGGACACATTTTTCCAGTGCATTAGTTATATGTATGAGTAAGTGTAACAAATAAAAGCATTTTCTTTCCAAAATCTGATAGCTTAATACCTCCAGCTAGAATGCCTTAAAAATATGTGCAGGAATCATTCGCTATGACATGTAAGTATAATATTAGTGAGTAAACGGATAGAAACAGACACTCACATTGAGTACAAAAGAGCAGAAAACAATGTTTATAGCCCGTACAAGCAAAACCTATTCATAAAAGTATAAAAACTGCTAATAAGACAAAGTCTGTTCAGAATGTATAATACACTGGCTCTATTCACATTGTTAGCTATAATTTATTTCATCAGTAACACTTTCTATGAAGCCTTTTAAGGCAGGAACACACCAAGCCGACGGTCAGCCGTCTGGCAGTTTTTGTTCGTCGGCTAAGTTTTCTCAGTGTGTTCTGCACCGTCGGCTGAAGTTGGTCCTCGTCAGCTTTTTTTCAGCCGATTCGAAATGTCGAATCGGCGTCGGAGCTCGTCGGTCCATTGGTCCATCTGATCATTCTGATTGGCTGATCAGATACTGCCACCTGCTGGTTCGGAAAGGCATTTCATCTCACGCAGGCGCAGAACGGACATGCTACTTGGTCGTCGGCTGTCTAGCGTTGGTTTGGTGTATCAGGGCAACTTTGGACACAGACGCTGCCGACGTGAGTCAACCCCACAGTCTGCTTTCGTCGCCACTAGTTCGTCGACGTCGGCTTGGTGTGTTCCGGCCTTTAAAGTAGAGATTGACCAATAATGGTTTTTCATGACTAATACAGATACAGATATGTGTATATAACAACTGATAAGTGATTATACTTATTTATTATTGTTTTATTTGTTTATAATAATAATAATAATAATAATAATACAGTATGTATTATAATAATAAGCATTCTTAATTTCACATTATTATACAAAGCTGTTGTGCAATCTAGAGGGTAATAATTTATCGACATCTTTGTTTTGATATGTCTAACTGAAAGAGTAGCTACTATCTGTATGGAAATCATAAATAAAATTTAGTTTTAAACCAATTATTGTCTATCTCTATAAAAAAAAGTATTCTTAAATCCATAATGATGATTATGTTAATGCGGTAACATTTTAAAATAAGGTCTCATTTGTTAACAGCAGTTAATAAATGAACTAACATTAACAATGAGCAATATATTTTAGTATTATAACAGCATTAATACAGCAAATGCAGCATTTATTAACCTTTGTTGAATTATAAAAGTTTTCATGGTGTTTCAGAGAGCATTAAAGGGATAGTTCACCCAAAAATGAAAATTCATCATTTACTCACCCTCAAGTTGTTCCAAACCTGTATGAATGTCTTTGTTCTGCAGAACATAAAGGAAGATATTTGAAAGAATGTTTTTAATCAAATAGATCTCACTCCCCATTGACTACCATAGTATTTATTGTTCCTACTTTGGTAGTAAATGGGGGGCGAGATCTGTTTCATTACTGACTTTCTTACAAATATCTTCCTTTGTGTTCTGCTGAACAAAGACATTTATACAGGTTTGGAACAACTTGAGGGTGTGTAAATGATGACACAATTTTCATTTTTGGGTCAACTATCCCTTTAACATGTTAACAACTTTTGATCTTAAAAATGTAGAAGCAAATGTTGAGATTAACATTAACTAAGATTAATAAATGCTGAAGTAGTATTGTTTATTATTAATGTTAACTAATGTAGTTAACTAATGTTAACCAGTGCTCAAAGTGCTGGTACTCCCGAGGTTTGAAATCGCGTTCTGGGGGCGGTCTGAGTGCCGGCAATCCGTGAGAAGTTAAATTAAAATATAGAAGTGCCGGTACTACATACTGTCTATTGCATACAGGCCCACTTTGAGCACTAATGTTAATGGAATCTTATTGTAAAGTGTTACCGATAATACATTATAGTCTCAAGAGAACATTTTACTGTAATATATCTTTTTATATACCTTTACTTATCTGATGCATCATTCTCAAATTATGACTTAAATCTCAAATATTTTACAGGCAAAGCCCCACTATACCCAAACAATAACACTCAATACAATGAAAACATAATTTTGTATCTCAGAAGACTTTTTAATGAGTTCTAATCAGAGGGCCTGAAGCCTTCATGTGGGTTATCATTCAGAACCAATCTGCTACAATTTCAACAGTCCTCGCCAATAATGTGATTTGACTTCCTTGTGGTCAAGCCTGCTTTATTTCAGTGTAAGATGCTGAATTTGCTTTCTAATCCCAAAATCATCTGCCACTTTCCACTGTAACATACGAAAAAGCCAGAGAGAGAGAGAGAGAGAACGGAAGAGAGAGTTGAAAGTGAGGGGATCATAACACATTTCTACAGGAACATTTCCCCTTGGAGAAGGAGAGAGTGTTTACTATCAAACACATCTGTGTCTATTCATCTCAGCCAGAGTGTCATCCCTCGCTCTCAACTTCTGTCCAAACACAAACAAACAAACACAAAAACAAACACAGAGACTGCAACTTCTGAGTATGCATCAGCCACCAGACTGCACTTCTGCATAACACATCTTCACTCGCAGACACTCTCTCTCTCTCTGTCTCCTTTTATATCATCTTCTTTCTCTTCTCCTAAAACCTCTCGAATTATCAGCAATATCTTCTTTATAATTCCTTTCTTTCTTCGCGATTTTTCAAGCGAATCCAACAATTTTACAGTGGCTTGGCATCAGGATCTCCCATTCTTCCCCTCATTGTTCTGAACCGTGGCTTAACTCGGTTAAGAGCCCCGACATGATAGCCAACCTGGAGACTCTTGAGGAATTAAAAGAAAGGATAGAGGAGAGAGACAGACACATTAGACACACAAAGACATATATCTACTAAATAAGTTGGCCTCTACCTGACCGGCAGTAAACTGAACACGTCTGTGTTCCTCAGTAGCATTTAATAAAGCATATATGCTGTGTTTGTGTGTGTATCCACAGTAGTGATTAATCAGTCATGGTCTGTAATACCAGATCTTATTCCTCTTTCTTCAGCCGCTTATCTCACTGATCAAGGAGTGAGCTGGAAAAACTGCAGAGTAAATAAATAAATAAACAAAGCGCTTAATAAACCGAGAGAGTGAGGAGGGTTTCAGGAGATAAGACAGATCAGGCATTATAAAGCACTTATTGGTTTTCTAAGAAAAAGAAAAATTCGACTTCAAAGAGTTCAGCGGCTGTCAGAGAGCGTCTGCCCCAGCACAAGCTGAGTTACACTCAACACCAGCAGAACAAGACTGAACCGTCTGCACATAATCACGCACATGCACATGACAATACTAAAAACTAGACACAGACCGATTCTGAGGATCTTTTTCTTTTCCACATTTTCAGTGCTGGAATTGGTGGAATTTTGCAGAAATTGATTTAAACAAGGTATTAGTATGTTAGTAGTACTATGCTCTTATTTTGTAGCTAAAAACATAACAAAATAAGCCAAATTAATATTAACATAAACATGGTCAAAGTTTGGGAATGACTGTTATTCCAAGCCTTTTTGAAATCTGTAGGGATTTCTACGAAGTGCTGTGCAAGTGGAGTCTGTGTGGGCCTGCTAATGACACAATAATACCTGTGATTTGAACCATATGAAAACAAACTATATTGCATACTAAATTAGCTTTTATTTTGCTTAAATTTCTTTTCATCTGAAAGAATGTGGAAGAGAACGCCTTGGCTTGATTTTTCTCTTTATGCATATGAGAATAAACTCCAGTTCAAAAGTTTCAAAAGTCAGCATATATATTTTTTTAAAACAAGGAATACTTTTATTCATAGTTAAGACATTTATAAATATTACAAAAGATTTATATTCCAAAGAAATGCTGTTCTTTTGAACTTTAGATTCATCAATGAATCCTGAAAAAATAAAAAATAAATAAAAAATAATAATAATAATCAGTTTCCACAAAACACTTTAAAGTTCGAAAATTTGCTTTTTAAACAATGACTTCAAAATTCAGTTTTGCTCTCACAGGAATAAATTACATTTTAAATATATACAGTACTGAGCAAAATTCTTAGGCCACCCACCAGCTTTGTTGTTTTAGCAAAGTTTTAATGACCATCCATATTTATTTGTTGGTCTTTATTACAATACAAACAGAAACTTGTTCCACTTTCACAAAGAAGAAAATCTGAGAAACTTCACATCATATTTTTAAAGTTTTCTTGCCTTACAGTCCTTTTCCATTCCATAAGAGAACCGGTTCCTGCTATTGCTCAAGAGTAAGGCAAGGTCACTAAATACTTGCCACTTTAGCCTATACAAGTCATTTTTTCTTTTTTCTTTTTTGTTTTGTTTTTAATGCTGCATACAAATTTCCTTTATTTTCTGGTTATATTCTAATAAAGAGACTGAGAAATAATTATACATGGTCATTATACCATTGCTAAAACAACATCTAATTGTGGCATAAGCCTTTTGCACAGTACTAATATATATATATATATATATATATATATATATATATATATATATATATATATATATATATATATATATATATATATATATATATATATATATAAACAGTGTACATGAAGAGCTCTCCTGTATAATATGTAAAGACATTAAATATGCAAGTGAATAACAAAAAAAAAAAAAAAGTATATATATAGAACTGGGGATCTTATATAAATGGCTAAAACCAGACAAAATCGACGTCTGCAGCTTATTCTGGCTAAAAACAACAAGTAAACAACCAACCAACCAAACATCATGTCTAAAACATTTGACTCAACTAATCTGGCAACCTTTGGTAAATCTAGTGATTAGTTACACACAGCATTGTTGGTGGGCTATAACGTGTGCCGTTTTTCCTTTTGCAGGTTGTTTAACTGGTTTTGTGGGGAACATTTAGTCTCTGTGTGTGTACTTAAAAAAAGGAAAAAGACAACAATATTTCTTCCCAAAGATTCCATCCCTGCCACCAAAAAAAAACAACAAAAAAAAAAAAACAGGCCCACCAGTCTCCCTGTCTGCCCAAAGTATTCTGCAAAGCTTCTGTATGCAGGTACAAAGCCAGCGACCCCTCTCTCTCTCTCTCTCTCTCTCTCTCTCTCTCTCTCTCTCTCTCGCTCGCTCGCTCTCTCCCTGTAGGTAGAAAACACAAACACACAGCCTGCAAGTGGCATATCAGCGCATGAAATTCTCTAAAGGGGTTTAAGTATTTACCCTCCCCACTATGAAGGCCTGCTAAAATTCAGCTTACCCTGTTCAATAAGGACTTCAAAGGGAATCATAAATACCTTTTGCCCGCAAATTCTACTGTACAGTGTTTTTCTCCTCGCCCCCCTTTTCCAGCTTCTTTTCTTCCCATTTTTCCCCCCATTCTCCAATAAAAACCATCCCTTACTGTGAAATTTATTAGAAGCCTTTTATTTACAGTTTATAAGTATAATAAGAGAAATTAGGAGGTAATTTCTGCTGTTATTTAATCAGGTGAGTCAAAAGAAAAACACTGGTAAATAGATCTGTGGTTCATTCTGATCTGACAAGAGATAACTGCTCAGAGAAAAAACAAAAACATACGAAATGGCCCGAACGAGAAAGAAACTATCTAACTATCATGCCTTTGTTTTTGTATGTGACAGCTGATTTTTAAAATACTCAAAGATTTATGGTTCAAAATTGTATTTTGTTTATTATTTATAAATATTATTATTATAATTATTATTATTATTATTATAGCTATCGTTATTTATATTTTGATATAGGACTATTATTTAATGCAATATTTTCATATTTTCATTGTATGAGTGTGTGTATGTCACACATACAATTTATAAATGTATAACTGCCCCAGCATGCTCAAATTTAAATGCATACATAAAAAGAATGAAAAGAGCTACATAGAGAAATGCACAGCGGCCCTGCGAAAGGCATTCTGGAATATTATTATGATGAAAATGCACAGCAAAGCCATTACATTTATAATGTTTTACAAACTCATCAAATAAGTGAATAGAGATTAATTGCCCCGGTCGACCTTAAAATAATTATTAGAACGAAGCAGCTCTAAACTAGATGAAATTGATACACTTGAATAATTAGATCCTTGGCACTGACCTAGTGAAGTCAATAAAGGTTATTAAGGCCAATTGCTGTCTAAACGCATTAGAGACAGAGAGAAGCGCTCCGCACCACATCCAGCATTTCAGCGGCTAAACGATAATCCCCTCACTGCGTCCGCCTCTCTCTCTGCTGCCCTCACACACATATACACCCCCTACCCTCAGACACACTAAACCAGATTGGATTCGCTTAACCTTTCAGTGGCTTTGATCAAATGAGCTCACACTGCAATAACATTTACATTGACCCTCACTCTCACTCTCTCGCTGGGGAGAGAGGTCTTTACCTTCCTGTCTGCCACACACACGCGCACGCTAGGTCAATAACGTAATCAGATATCAATGGTGACCCCTGCAGTCATGATTGCTCGCTTTCTCTAGCTCGCTCGGTTTCTTTCATTGGACGGAGAAGATGAAATTATGAAACGGTCACTGTGCACGAATTGACACACACACACACAAATAAAGACCAACACAAACACCACCGAAAAGGAACAGAAGATGCATCTAAATGGCTCACTGTTCCCATAAACACATAATAGTTTCTATTTAGTCTGAAAATAAATGTTTCAGCGTGCAATATTTGATGACGGCGTATGTGGAGGAAAGACAGAATGGATACGGTTAGAGGGGAAAAAAGCTTTTTGATGTGACGCTCTCAGCGACAGAGGTGGAAAAAGTGACAAATTAGACCTAAAACATCAGAATAAACCCGTGATATTGTTAACAGACCTGTCTCACTCTCAGCAGTCTCACTCTAAGCCCTGCAACCACATACAAATGAAAAAAAAAAAAGAAAAAAAAAAATGCCTGGATGGTATTTAAAATATTTTGCATATAGCCAACTATCTCTCCTGTGCCAGGATAGACAGACTGAGCGGGAGAGAAAGAAAGTGTCACTGGTTAAAGCCTAAATAAATGTCAGTGGTGTATGAGGAGTACGATAGCTTCTCTGTAGGGACCCGACGTTCACCCAGTGTGTGTGAGAGAGAGAGAGAAATTGAGGAGAGGACCTGAGACCTGATGTTTGATAACATTTACCTCATCTTATCAGAGTACATTTAAATGGCTATCTTTATTCTTTTCTTTCTTCTTTTCTATTTTCTGCCATTTTTCTTATGTTGTTTCCATTAAGCAGTTCACATTAATTCATGAGGTACAGGTTGGAGAGAGAGAGGGGGAGAGACAGCCATAGAGAGAAGGAGAGAGAGACTTGTTTTATCAGGATGTCATTCAAATGGAGGGGTGAAAATTTGCATCACAACAGCCTGAAGAGCAAGAGAGGGAGACACAAGAAAAGAGAAAGAAGGAAAACGAAAGCGAGAAACCCCCATGGGAGAGGAGCGGTTTTAATAAACAGCAGGAAGAGGGTTAACACACAGAGAAACACACGGACTAGCCAACCCTGGACCTGCTCAGACTGCAGAAAAATCAAGAGAAGTGCAGGAAGGCCAACGAGACAATTCCCAAGAATCTAGATAAACACATGTCCCCGTTAAATGCCATGACTGTCTCTCAAAATAATACTTAAATGAATTTAAATCAGCCATGAAAATATCAGATTAGGAATTAAAATGAATATTTATTTTCAAAGTGCTTTCACATTCATGAGTTATTCATTCAAGCTCTAACAATCCTACAAATTCAATATTTGTACAACTAATAAAACGTAGAAAATAGCTTGATCAGGTTAAACTCAGGTAAAATGCACCCACAATTTCAACATAAATAATGTAAATAAATGAAAGAAAATACTATATACTCAGTAATATAATATCAAACTAAATTAAAAATTATATATATTAAAGCACCCTCACATTTACATTTAACTTATATATATATATATATATATATATATATATATATATATATATATATATATATATATATATATATATATATATATATATATATATATATTATATATATATATATATATTTATTTTATTTATTTATTTATTTTTTCCCCTCAGGAAAAAAGTTTACATGGTATTCACAGACACAAAAACATGTACATCTTTGAAGGGTGGATGTCAGCCTTTTGAAATTGTATTTCTGGACAGAAGGAGGACCAGTATTGCACTGTGATCCTGAGACTGTCTCACCCCTGTCTCTCACACACACACACACAAACACACACACACACATCTACTAGCTCAAGAGCTGGTCCTTAGCCCCAGAAGCACATTAGATGTGATTACTGCTCAAAGAGCGAGAGACAGACAGACTGTGATGATACAACAGTGCCCCCTACTGAAAATAACTATAACACTGAGAGGAGAGCTGTGTGCTCAACACATTCACATACATATGGATCAAACATGTGTCAGACAGTACTGATCATTTGAAATCGCCTATTTAAATAACCTCTGGTGCATCCTGTCCTGCATACTGGGGTCATCTGTGGGCAGAAGGGTGACTATGGGTGACAGGCAGGGTCCAAAAAATGGCTGTAGCAAATAACTTTGGCCAGTGAGTATTAAAAGCAGCAACACAACGTGGTTTAAATCAAATAAAATTGGCTGAAATGCGCTGATGTGACAAGCAATGCAACCATCTACAAACACACAATATCTATTACTAAAAAGCTGTAACAAGTTGCACATCTTCCAACAACATTTACCTCAGTGGAAAAATGTAATCACACAGGTTTATCTCAAAGGACACCTAATGGTTACTTTTGACAGCAAATACACCTATGTGGCATATCCCTCACATTAAGCCACCACAATTAAAATATGAGGGAGAAAATGACAATGTGTCTTTATGTTTTTGTGGCAAATGCAACTTCAAAAAAAAAAAAAAAAAAAAAAAAAAACATTGACTAGGTGGTGATGCTGTTAACACAGATTTTCAAAATCTACTCTATACTTCCTATTCTCTCCATCTTTTACTGCATACTTGTTTCTTGACTTACAGCCAGCCACACTCAGAATCTGAACACTTGTTTCACATTTACCGCATGGATTGTGGGTTTAAATATTGTAAAATGTGTTAAGCAGTGCTGGGATTACAACACTGTACTGGTAGCTGAAAGCATAATCAAATTAGCCAAAATATTTCATAAACAAACATGCACATGTAGAGCTGAATGTTAGATGCTGAATTGAGTGGAAATCTGGGTGCAGATTCTGTGCAGGCCTGCTTACAGTTCATTCCATCACTCTTACCATTCTCTCCATTTCCTTCCAGTCTTTCTCCATCTGTTCCATGGGTTTAGTCCACCAGCTGCAGAATCGAGCGTATCGCCGGCCCTGGAACCAGTATTGCCTTAGCCATTCAAACTCCACCTGAAAGAAGCAGCACAGGGTCAAGACGTTAAAGCTGCAGAATGTCATTTTCACACCACTAGACACCAAAAAAACTGCACAAATTAATGAGTGTTTTCAAACTGATTTCCCAAATCGGACCCTATGTCTGCCATTGTTTGGGCAAACAGTTCTGGCCCAAACTCACACAACTGGTTGAACAAATGACACTACACATAGCTCAAACAATGTTAAAAAAAGAAGCACTGTGTTTTCACTTTTCAGGGAAAACAATCTATGAATGGTTTATATAAAGCTGCCCTTTATTTTTTATTTCTGTTATTACAATGTTTTTTTATTTATTTATTTTTTTATTTTTTTATGTAAAGCACCATTGTATACCAGGAATTGTGTTATATATATAAACTTGCCTTACCTTAAAATAAATAAATAAATTAATTAATTAATTAAATATTAAAAAAATATTAAATTAAATAATAATAATAATAAAGTAAATAATTACTATAATTATTGTCATGTCATTGCTAAAAAACATTATCTGGTCTATTTTAATAATTATTAAATATTGTATAGAATATAATTGTCTTTCTATAGAACATTATTCTATAGAATATTCTATAAAATTTTCTCTAGAGAAACAAAAACACTAAAAACTAAAAGATTCATTTTAAATGCTACATGTGAATTTTAGACAACATAGG
This sequence comes from Chanodichthys erythropterus, assembly GCF_024489055.1. Lineage (NCBI taxonomy): Eukaryota > Metazoa > Chordata > Actinopteri > Cypriniformes > Xenocyprididae > Chanodichthys > Chanodichthys erythropterus. The sequence continues at coordinate 29,628,583 of NC_090231.1, read as the reverse complement.
ATTATAATTATAATATTCACTCAATAAAGTTAAAAAAAAAAAAAAAAACAATTAGACATAAGCTTTTGGGTCTGGAACCACCATTCCATACAGACATTAATAATAATAATATATTTTATTTATTTAGCGCCTTTCAGGAACCCAAGGACGCTTTACAGTAAGTTGCTATATAATATGAATACATATAAGTATACAGTCAGTATACAACATGTAATCAACCAGAAAGAACAGACGAAGAAGGTTAATCTACATTAGACTTACAAAAAACAAGCACAGTGCTGGAAAATTGAGACAGACAATTATTATTACATTACTCTGTTAATATTATTGGTTTCTGAATACAAAGACCATTAAAAAAGCCAAAACAAACTCTAAAGCAGAAAGACTTTTTAAAACTAGGCCAGTGAAGTCCAGTCCTTGAACAAGAGGTCAAACCCTAACAAGAAGCTGACATCTACTTAACAACATCTGAAAAAACAGCAGTCAAGTGTGTTTGATAGTCTGTAAAATGTGGCTGTTGGACAAAAATGTTTTGTGCTCCAGTCATTCTTCACTATCTCGCTCTCTGGCTTATGTGTACTGTATTATATCAGCGCGCTCTGAAACAGCAGCAATCCAGACGTCCATTCATTTATCAAACTCCATCCATCCATCAGTGGGCAATTTAGCAGCAAAATAGAGCAGCAGAGGGGACTGTGTGCTAGTCACCTGAGTCAGTGAGGTGGGGAGATGGGGGAAGGGCATTTGTATATGGTGGTAGGAGTGATTTTCAAAACTAAACACCCACGTTAAGGTCACGCTAACAAGGGAAAGCAGGTAGCTGCACATACTCTTAGAGGACGACAGATGCGGAACAAATCACACACTTCTGTAACCACATACAAACACAAGCCGCTTGCTTTGTACTTGACATCTTTGCGTTTTTGTGTGGCGCTGATCATAACTGTGTCATCACAATAGGAAGGAGGGTGATGACATCTGCATTTCCTGTTTTCCTGTTTGTTGTTTCGTTTCCTTTGTTTATGTCTGCTGCTACGTTACACCCAGGAGAGACGTAAAGATTTATCACACAGGCAAAAAACACTGCACCTACACACACTTCTCTTTCTTTCTTTTCATACTTTACTTCACTGCTTTCATTCTTCATCCCATCAATCTCTCACTTTCTCTCTCTACAGGGAGCAACAGAATCCACCACAGGCTCTCAACCTTTCTCCTCTGGGAATCTCCCCATCTTTGACTCTTTTGAAGTGATGAGTTAACCCTCCTAATGATGCTTAATGTAGCCACGTGCACGTGTGTATCTGTGTCTGCCCCACATGTAAATGTAAGCACCTCACATTTGCCCTCCCACAAGCTATGAACAAAGCACTGCTCCAAAATTCATTCTCCAAACAACAGACACCCTCTGCGCCTTTGCTAAGAGTTACACCGACAACACACCAGAACAGCAACCAGAACATCCGCTATGTCTCTCTCTGCACTGAATTTAACTGTAAAGTTGCCTGGTTTGATCTGGAGCAACATTTGGTCAATTTAATGCATTTTAGATGAATAAAAGTATCAATTTCTTTCAAAAATGTGTAATAATATATATATATATATATATATATATATATATATATATATATATATATAAAATATAGAAATAGCTAGTTTCCTTGCTTACATTATAGCTGAAAAAAGAAAAAAAGGAAGAAAATGTAAACATTTCATTGTAATGTATAATGGAAAATATAAATATGTCTAGCAAATATGAAAATATATTTGCAAAAATAAAAACAGATTTCAGACATTCTTTCATGGTGAGGCAAGGGATAAAAAGTAAAAAAACAGTAAAAAAAAAAAAAAAAAAAAAAACTCACTGTTTAGCTTCTTTTGAGTTCTGAGTATTATGTTTAGTTTTAATAGCATTGTAGTATTTGCATGTATTTTTAAATCTTGTTGCACCAAAAAAAAAAAAAAAAAAATTAGGTCATTTATCTGATGGACTGTAAAACTGCACAGCTGACTCTCTTATTCTACTTCATAAATACCTGTGCTGGCAATCAGTCTTTAAGCATTCAAACTGGCTTGAACAGGTTCATCTTTAGTTGGACTGAGATCAGACATCCAGGGTTCACTTTCACATATGGCCACCTTCAAAGAAATGCTACACTTTGTGTTGGTTCAAACCTACAATTGCTTCAGACCAACACCGACCGCTGACAGCCTCTCAACGGTCGCCGGAGGCTACAAATGCTAGCAGCCGCTTTTGTGTCTGTCGTTCCCCCCCCCCCCACGCTGATTGTCTGTCTGTCCTTCTGTGTTGAAAGCCCACAGCGCCGAGAGCTTTGAGCCAACATGGAGGCCAGTTTCCCGCAGAGCAGGCCTGCAACAGGCACAGAGCTGGAAACTATGAGACTGGCATTTAGAGCCAAGCTGTCTGCTGCTGTGAGGTACTGAGACTAAATGCCACCTGCATATGCTGGAGGGGAGAAAGAGAGAGAGAGGAAACAGACAGAAACAAAAAGGCTTTCAGTGACAGGTGGAGAGTCTGTCTTTCTATATATCCAGCTGAACATGGTGGTAACTATATGTTAGTTACGGTACTGGTCAGGTGCTCGTCACGGTGACCTGCAGATATAGCAATGCGGCATCTTAAATATCAAATGGGTTAAGGTTTCTAGACATCTCTCTTACACGGCTCACTGTTAGGACCACCAATCAATTTTACCAGGGCACCCTCGAGTCCAGAACTGTTGTGACTCGATCAATAGAGGCCAGTCTGTGCTGTTTGCTCTGTAAAACCACATATGCACACCTGGTCATACAAATGAAGAGCCATATACGTGCATATACATCATCTCAGACAATGAGAACTGTAGGGATGTAAAATATAAGAACACATAACTAAAGCATTCAGTCACATATCTTCTTGAAGGAAAGGTTTATTGATGCATATCTAGGATTTTTTTTTTTTTTTTTAAATGTGTTGTAGTTTATGCATATAGTTTTGTGTATTTTTGTGATTTTATTTGCATCCTGGTGTTTAGAAACCCATCTATTGCACATAACTTAGGGAACACAAACATATCTAGTACTTATACAAAACTGGTACATTCTGATCGGTTGATAAAAATACATTCACGGAAATCTGATTATTGATGTAAAACTTGAATATGCACAAGCAAATTAGACTTGAGAGCAATGGTGAATAGATTTTCAGTGAATAACAACTTAAATTTCTGTCTGTTCCTCATAAAAGCTATCACCATACCATATCATCATACCAAAATTTTTTGTTTTATTTATTTATTTATTTTTTATTTTTTTGGTAGTGCTGATCAAAAGTATATCAAGTTCTTTTTTTAGGCTTCTGTACCCAACCTAAACAATAAACCCAAAATAAACTATGATGATGAATTTGACTAATAGCATTTTTTCGTTTTTCACAATTTCGATAGATATCAGGATAATGTTGTTAGAGTAAATTATTTTGTCCATAATCATGTAGTGAAAATCTGATTTTGTGAAAGCCCTACATGAGAAAAAAAGTAATTTCGACATTTCCTTTTGTGTTCCATGTAAGAAATATCATACGTGTTTAGAATCACATGAGGTTGAGTAAATTATGAAATTGTTATGTGAAATAGCCCTTTAATTCCACAAAAATGCAAGCTCAACACCTTTTCAGAAGACTCTGCAGGCTCAAAACAATGGGAATGTGAGGAAAGGATCCCATCAACCTCTCCATCAAAAAAACAAAAAGGGATAATTCACCCAAAAAATGAAAATTATCCCATGATTTACTCACCCTCAAGACATCCTAGGTGTATATGACTATCTTCTTTCAGACGAACACAATCAGAGATATATTTAAAAAAAAATATCCTTGCTCCTCCAAGCTTTAATGGTTGTTAAGGCGGGGATCTAATTTTGTAGTAAAAGAAAATGCATCCATCCATAATAAAAGTAATCTATAAGGCTCCAGGGAGTTAATAAAGGCCTTCTAAAGCAAACCAATGCATTTTTATAAGAAAAATATCCATATTTAAAACTTTATAAATTCAAATAACTAGCTTCAGTTGTACGACCGTACGCATATTTGGCGCAAGTCAATTTGTGCAGTGAGTAATCCCTGAAGTGATTTATGACACAGGATATAGGAGTAGCGTAAGCTTAGATGCCTCTTGAGGTTCAAACAAATAGGGCTGGTCAACAAACTCAAGCTCCTCTTCTCTTATATTGAAATCCTCTTTAAAAAGTATCATTTTAGACTTCTAATTCGTGACCAGAGTTTTGTTTTTCTCTCTCTTCTGTGCTTCCGTGTCATTACGTCGTGCGTAGAGTCAAAGGATACTCTTCCGCCGTAAATCAATGCATGCGGCCATCTGCCTGAAACTAGTTATTATAGTTAAAGTTTTAAATATGGATATTTTTCTTACAAAAACCCAATGCTTTGCTTCAGAAGGCCTTTATTAACCCTCAGAGCTATATGGATTACTTTTATTATGGATTTTTTGGCTACAAACTGTGGTCCCCCATTCACAACCATTATAAAGCTTGGAGCAAGGATATTTTTAAATATATCTCTGATTGTGTTCATCTGAAAGAAGATAGTCATATACACCTAGGATGGCTTGAGGTTGAGTAAATCATGGGATAATTTTCATTTTTGGGTGAACTAACCCTTTAACCTCCATATACCGGCATCAACCCTAAAAACATAAGTAAACATTTGCCTTTATCAACATCAATAGACTAACACAGTCCATTAATCCTGCACACTACACTCCTTAACAGATTACCCCATCAGGGGCTGCTTACTGCAATCCCCATGCAGTCCACCACACTAAACAAGAGCTAGACACTGAGCTCTGCTAGAGCAGTGTGCTGAGATAAATACACATATCAATAATAAATAATACAATACATCATTTAAGAACGCACACAGGCCCTCATGGGCAGTTTCAACAAAATAGCCTCAATCAGGTCAGAGTGTTGAGGTCGGTAACCTCCAGGGAGGCTGCCGCCCCCGGGCAGGGGTGTGTGTATGTGTATATATATATATATATATATATATATATATATATATATATATATATATATATATATATATATATATATATATATATATATATAAACACTTTATATTTTCAAAGGGTTTTTAAGGTGCTGAGCGATAATCCAGGTGAGTTGGGGTTCAACAGAGACCTAAACAAAGCCGCACTGATAGTTAGGCCCTTTGAAAGAGCTATTGTTAGGGGTTTGAAAAATTAATACCAAGTATAACCTTTAAAAAACCTCAGAGCAACCTCATCTGTTATAGCCTGAGACACACATCTGGGATTTAGTGTTACGAGTACACATTTTACAATGCTTAAAAAACATTCACATACACACCTCGTTGTGAATGTCCTCAATGCACTGGAGGGTGGAAGGGAGGAGGGAACTCAGACTCTTGGTGTTCTTCTCGGGGTCAGTGTGTAAATGCTCTAATGCCTCTGAGCACCGTTTCTGTATGTAGTCCAGCGTACCTGTACAACACTGAAGAAACACGATAGATAATAGTGTCGTATTTACATTCAAGGCAGAAATTGGCTGATATTGGTTGAGGACATTAAAGTTGATGATGCTACATGTGCGATCAGGACAACTCGAGAGATGACGCTCACCTGTACGACTCTGTGAGTGGAGCTGAATCTAGCAGTGTCACCAGCCAGTACACAGTGCTGATGTGTCCGATTCAGATCATCTATACAACCACATGCCAACAGCCACACACACACACAGATAACAATCAGGAGAAACATACTTTAACAATATCATAAATTGTGGGAGGGAGCATCTGTCTTGGCCGATCAAATATACTACCTCCTGATATATTTCAAGCGAAATTGAAGAACGGACTGGCGGGACATCATTTTGAACAAAATTAGGACAAAACAAAGTACATCACACTTATATGTCAAAATGCCCATCTATTTCTGATTATCTTAACAGGCAGAGCTAGACAGCAGTCCTGACGTGTGAGGAAGATCCATTTAGATCTGCTCTGACAGACAACAAAAAACTCCCTGAAACTTCCTAGCTCTTCCATCCAGAGAGCGAAATTCTCTGTTTTTACTGTTATTTCTATTTCTTATGTGTTCCACTTTCAGCATTATGTATTTGACTCTTCTTTATGTAAAGCACTTTGAATTACCATTGTGTATGAAATGTGCTAAACAAATAAAATTGCCTTGCCTTATCTTCGTAAATACAGTCGTTTATGTCTTAAGTGAACATAATAAAAGCTAATAAAGCTGCTGCTGCTGTCCTTGCCATTCATGTTAATGAAAGTCTCTCATTGCTCTTAACTAAAGATGAAGATTATGCACTGATTTTGTACATTTCAATACTTTATACAATTTATGTTGTATTTCTATTGCTAGTGCTTGAAGTTTAACACTTGAATTTTGATGGTGAGCAACTATTCAGTACAGCAGCATATGTTTTGCATGAAAAGAGTAATAGAGGAATCTCCCCAAAATGCTAGAATTTAAAGAAAATCCTATTAAGAAGGATGTAGGAAGGAAGGACACAAATACTCAGCACTTGCTGAATAATCCTGATCATTTTTCTATCAGACTAACGTTACTCATTTTGTTCATTTAGAAGATGCAGTGTTTCTGTTTGTTTTTGTCCTCAGTCACATATTGGACAATGTTTAATTACACCTTTGGGGTTGTAATTATGTTCAGTTTGACATTAAGTCTTGTAGGCTCTTTAATATGCCAGAGTATCTTAAAGGGTTAGTTCACCCAAAAATGAAAATTCATTTATAGTCATTTATTACTCACCCTCATGCCGTTCCACACCCGTAAGACCTTCATTCATCTTCGGAACACATTAAGATATTTTAGTTCAAATCCGATGGCTCCGTGAGGCCTCCATAGGGAGTAATGTCACTTCCTCTGTCAAGATCCATAAAGGTACTAAAAACACATCTAAATCAGTTCAAGTGAGCACAGTGGTTCAATATTAATATTATAAACCGACAAGAATATTTTTTGTGCGCCAAAAAAAACAAAATAACAACTTATTTAGTGATGACCGATTTCAAAACACTGCTTCAGGAAGCATCAAAGCGTTATGAGTCAGTGTATCGAATCGTGAATCGGATCGCGGTTCAAACCCGCCAAACGGGTGAAGTCACGTGACTTTGGCGCTCCGAACTGCAGATTCGACACACAGATTCACTGTGCTCCGATGCTTCCTGAAGCATTGTTTTGAAATCGGTCATAACTAAATAAGTCGTTATTTTGGGTTTTTTTGGCGAACCAAAAATATTCTCGTCGCTTTATAATATTAATATTAAACGACTGTACGCACATGAACTGATTTAGATACCTTTATGGGTCTTGACAGAGGAAGTGACATTACTCCCTATGTAACGTTAGGCCTCACGGAGCCATCGGATTTGAACTAAAATATCTTAATTTGTGTTCCGAAGATTAATTAAGGTCTTACGGGTGTGGAACGGCATGAGGGTGAGTAATAAATGACAGAATTTTCATTTTTGGGTGAAATAACCCTTTAATATAGATAGTGTTTTGTATAAGCCCTGGCTATAAAATATTGATTGTAAAATTAATATATGTTGTGATTATTTATTTGATTTTCAATTAAAACAATCTATATCATTACTATAAATAATAATGTTTGTGGTATTACTTATCTGGGAAAAAAACACTGACATTCAACAACAGAGAGCTTAATTATTACATTACTTAAAGCTAGAATGATTGGGAGCGGTATCGGCCAATCATGATGACAAAAAATAGGTAATCAATATCAGCTGCAAAAAATCCAGATCGGAGCATCCCTAGCTGCTTTATAGTAGAAACTGGTTATAGTTAAATATTTTTTCCATGTTTAATACTGTTTAAAACTTCTGTTTTCTCACCACTGCAAAGAACAAACAAGAACTTCGCTGTGAGTATATAGGGGCCTTTATTCAGAGATACATATCCAAAGAATATAAATACACCAAGATTGATGCCTACAGGGTGGCTGTAGTAATACAAGTCCCGTTTTCCAAAAGAAAGAGCCATATGGCAAATAAATCAATAAAATTCAATGAAACTGCCTTTAGAGACGCGCACTTAGGGCTGCACACTGGCAGGACCAACCTAAAATATATGTTGTTGTTTTTTAACACTATTTGAGAATAAGAAACAACATTTATAAGACATCATTTCCCTATTTAAATAGATAAGAGTTGGTCTTGCATGCCCAAATTAGCTGAGGAGGCGTTGCAAATAAGTCAGACAAGCAACTTTCCTTGAAAGGGACTCTGATATGCCCTACTGAAATCAATGGATTCGCCACATTCTCCGACGTACAGCAGCCTAAACTAGAGTGAGCACAACAGTAACGTCTGTTTCATTTCCTCTGTACACTATTTTTCTTTCCTGTCACATTACATTGTCTTTAAAACACTTGCTATCTAATAACACTCGGCATCTCTCAACCTGGTCTCTGTCACATCCTCAATGTGAATCATGGGCTGTACCAAATTGCTCTAATAAATATTTATCATTATTCTCTCGTCGTCAGGTGGCTGCTGCACTCGAGTTGAAAGTGGGCTTTTAAATCTATTGGGTCAAAACCTCTCCCTAGGTCTGCGCTGTCCCTGGAGCATTGAGCACAAGAAATCTTATTAGCAGCCGGGCCCGGTGTCGGTCCAACAAATAGCTCCTGCTACCATCCCCAAATTCCATTTTTGAGAATCCACTGATTAGATTTGCACACAGAAGTCGCAGGCATCAGCGGGTGGAGGGGAAGAGCTGTGACAGTGTTAGAGACTGATGGGAATGTGGAGTTGAATATCTGCAAGTTATTTACTGTATGTCATCCTTCCTTCCTTCTTCCGTCTTTCCTTTTCCTCTCCTTAGCCTTTCTTTTTTTTTTTTTTTTTTTTACTTTTTTTTACCTTTCTTCCATCCCTTTAATTCCTTTTCCTACCTTTTTACTTTCCTAATAATTCCTTTACCTTCATTCCTTTCTTCCCTTTAATTCATTTAACTTTTTTGTACTTCCTAAAACCTTCCTTTTTTCTTTTATTTCCTTTCTTCTTTCACCTTCTATCCTTGCTATTTTACTTACTTCCTATTTTACTTTTTTCTTTGAAAAATCACCTGACATTAGGAGTGGGTTACTACACTACAGCTTCTTCCATTCTTCTTTTCTCTTCATTCACCTTTTTTCACCTTCTTTTTCTTCATTCTTGCCTGTCCTATGTTTACTTCTATTACTTCCTTTCCTCCTTTCTTTATTTTTCCTTTGAAAAAGCACCTGTTGTGAACTTGTGGACCTTCCTTCCTTCCCTTCCTTTTCCATTTGACTCATTTTTCTGTGAGATGTAGGTTGTGACACTACAGTACCCAAATCTTATTAGAGTGCTTTTCTTCACATCTCAGAGAATAGATGCTTGCTGAAAACCCCAACACATAGCACTGCCATCTAGACTTCATATGACTTTAAAAGTAGCTTCCTACAAATTCAACAGTAAAAAAAATCTAATTCAGCCAGAAGACATAGTATCATTAACAGTTCATAAGGCAGTTTCCCAGTCACACTTTCACCCTTGTCCTGTGCCCAGAAAACCCATTATGACCCATTATGTTTATATTGCTTTAGCTTTACACTTAAAGTCACTTCACAGGACTGAGAGCCCCATTAGGTAGGTATAAATAATTCTAAGCTTAGAGAAGCCAGCAACAAAGAGGCATGACCACTGGAAAGCCCTTCCAAATAGATGAAAATGTCCAAACAGGAATGATAAATGTGTAAAATGGAGAGGAAGCATTAGTCATGCTTGTACACAGAAATCGGGAAATAGTGTCCTAATCAAGGTCATCAGACACACTTTATGGGATATTTAGAGACGGTTTGTGCAAATGTGGGGTCGTAGACGGGGGGCATCTGTTGTAGCCATCAGTAATATAAGTTTTGATTTACTGATTCTATCTCTGTCTCAGTCCTGCTCTCAGACAGGGGTCACGGAGATTCATAACATAGCATTTGGTTTTCTTAAACTCTCTGATACACTTGATAAAAGAAACATGTGGAAGCAAAATCCTAGAGAAACAGACACACACATGTATATAAAGGGATGTTGATGTGCTCATCCTCTGGGAAATGTAATTCTTGGTCTAATGCATTTCAACATGACCGAGACGGTACAATCCTCTTTACACATGTACTTGAGTCTACTGTTTCTGGACACAGATGAATGTGATTGTGTACCTGTCATATAGTAGCAGTCTCCAGACTGTAGAGGCAAAGCGAGACCTGGTGTGTGAATGTCCCAGGCCACCTTGAGGCCAACACGCCAACACACCTTCTCTTTCTCCGCTTCCTCCTTCACCGAACCTTCTCCTCCTTCCTTCAGTTCTTCTTTACTTGTTCCTTCACCCTCTGTCTCCGGTTCTTTTTCTTTACTCTTTTCCTCACCTTCTTTCTCAGTCACCCCTGTAAACACAGATGTAGTTTGACACTTATAACAGATATGTACCTATATTATTTATTTATTTATTTTTTATAGCCAATGACCATTAAATGGATAATATTAAAAGATTAGTTCACCCAAAAAATGAAAATTGTCATTAATTACTCACCCACATGCAATTCCACACCCGTAAGACCTTCGTTCATCTTCAGAACACAAATTAAGATATTTTTGATGAAATCCGAGACGTTTATGACTCGTCCATAGACAGCAATTTAACCACCACTTTTTTAAGGTCCAAAAAGGTACTGAAGACATTGTTAAAACAGTCGATGTGATTACAGTGGTTCAACACTAAAAATATGAAGCGACAAAAATACTTTTGTGCAAAATCAAAACAAAAATAATGACTTTTTTCCACAATATCTTCTCTTCTGTTCATTCTCATACATTGTTTAAGTTCAAGGCTTCCAGGTTCTACGTCCGAATGCCGGCTCAGAATTGGTCACATGAGCAGCAGGCCACGTGAGCAGCACGACACAGGCATGTGATGCTGATGCAGGAGCCGGCCAATAATGAGTCGGCATTCTGACGTAGAACCTGGAAGCGCTGAACACTGTGCATGAGAATATTTTTGTTTTGTTTTGCTCACAAAGTATTCTTGTCGCTTCATAAAATTAAGGTTGAACCACTGCAGTCATATCGACTATTTTAACAATGTCTTTAGTACCTTTCTGAACCTTGAAAATGGTGGTTAAATTGCTGCCTACGTGTGGATCAGATGCCCTCGAATTTCATCAAAAATATCTTAATGTGTGTTCTGAAGATGAACAAAGGCCTTACAGGTGTGGAACGACATGAGGGTGAGTAATTAACTATAAAATTTTCATTTTTGGTCAACTAACCCTTTAAAATTGTATTTTATTTTAATTTGAATTTGTGACCACTGTATTAACAACTGGATGTTCAGTTTAAGTTTTAAAAACTTTTTTTTTTTTATCCTCACCAAGGCAGCATTTATTTGCTCAAAATGCAGAACACTGAAATATATAATGAAAAATGATTACAATTTAAAATAATTTCTATTGTAATTATGTTTTAAAATGTAGGCCAATTTGTTCCTGTGACCGCAAAGCTGAATTTTCAACAGCCATTACTCCAGTCTTCAATGTCACACAATCCTTCAGAAATCATTTTAATATGCTGATTTGGTGCAAGAAACAGTTTGTATTCAGTAATGTTGAAAACAGTTTTTGCTCCTTAATATATCTGTGGAAAGAGTAATACACAAAGTGACAGTTAAGACATTTATAATGTTCTAAAATATTTGTATTTCAAATTAATGTTGTTCTTTTGAATTTTCTATTCATCAAAGAAAACAGTACTATAATAGAATTTACAGCAGTGTAATAATATTTCACAATATTACAGTTTTTAGTGTGTTTTTGATCAAATAAATGCAGCCTTATTGTGCACAAGAGACTTCTTTCAACAATAAAAACTATTCCAAATATTTGGCCTGTAGTTTATGTTGTTCAACTTCCACCAAAGATCTGTTAACCAAAAAAATAAATAAATAAATACAGAGCCAAAAAGAAATAAAGAATAAAAGTGTAACTGATGAGAGAGAAAAAATAAAGAGGGCAGTCTGACACCTATCAGTAAAATCAATACTAAAGCACTCTTGGAAGCATGAGCCCTGAGCAAGGCTTTCTCTGCGCTCAGCAGGGATAAATAGTAACTTAATTTCAGCCTGTGATTTCTGACACAGCTCTCCAAAGGCCATCTGCAGCCAACACAGCAGCGACGGAAAAGATTCCTTCAAAAACACTTCAAAATCACAGTGGCATAAACCAATGCCTGTTAGAAAAGGAAATGAGCTGGATCTAGTCAGCGTTGGATGAAGAGCTGAACAGATTTGTCACCGAGCGACTCCCCTGCAGTACGGCCAACATACTCTATAAACCCATCACAGATGTGTTAAAAGATGCAGGCATCATGAAAAACTTCAGTAAGGCATTCTCTTCAAAGCGTGTTCAGGTGAAACACAAATCTATACAACACACAGATGTTATCCAAAGGGGCAATAAAAAAATAAAACCCATTCATGCAGCACACACACACACACAGTAACAAATAAATGATGTACAAAGTGGAATTCCTCTGAGCAAGAATCCGTTTCAGCTGGTCTGCAGCATTTCACAGCGATTTCTCTAAAGTGAAGGCAACATTTTGTGCGATGCTCTGCACGGGTGCGTACGCGCTGCAAAAGCGTTCCATCAGGGGAGTCTCTCTGAAGTCTGGAACTTAGGGGTCAATTTTACCTCCAAAAGAACAGCTGTGGAATAATTCCACACAAACTGACACATTCACACACAAAAACACACACACAAACCATTCATGCACTGTTTGAAGCGGGCCCTGGGGAGGTCAAAGGTCAAATCGGTCAGTAAGAGATTGGCGAAACAGAGCTTGTGAGGCAGGTGGTTCTGGTTAGCACACCACTCTCTGTTCTGTCGAACTGACACACACACGCACACAGCTGCATGTTAAGCTGTTAGGCTGACGTGAAGAGAGACTGATGTCCAGAAAAACTTCTCCAGTGAGATTCATGTGAAATATGGAAGATCTGGCTCCTTGCATGTTCATACAATGACTGCATGAGCACATTTGAGCTATCAAGTGAAGGATGGTTTTGAACTGGCTGGTGTCAAAATAAATGTTTTAGGTTCTCAGCAGGGGTGAGCTAGAAAAATAAAGAACTGTTTTGTTCCTTCAGTGAAAACTGAATGGGGTAGGAATGTTAACAGAGAGAGTTCAATTAAAAAAATGAAAATTATTAAAATGCAGTTCTTGCTTCTGCAGAACATTGATATTTCTATTTGGAAAAAATAATGCTGTTTTGGACCCCAATGATATTCACTTTTTGGACAAAAGCTGTTCTTTAAAACTACTCTTTTTATGTTTCACAGAAGAAAGTCATACAGGGTTGTAACGAAATGAGGTTAAGACATTTTCAGTTGTTTTTTTTTTTTTTTAAAGACAATAGGCCACGTTAACATAGCAGCAGAATAAGATTGTCGGTTCTGTATTTGAGTCCTTAATACGGTTTCGTTCACACATAAGCCATGTTCACACAGCAACAGAATTTGGTTGTCAGTCTAATTTGACTCCTTAAAGGGATAGTTCACCCAAAAACGAAAATTTGATGTTTATCTGCTTACCCCCAGGGCATCCAAGATGTAAGTGACTTTGTTTCTTCAGTAGAACACAAATGATGATTTTTAACTCCAACCGTTACCGTCTGTCAACCGTATAATGTGGGTCAATGGGAACTTCTATTATAAGAGTAAATAAAACTTGCTTAGACAAATCCAAATTAAACCCTGCGGCTTGTGACGACACATTGATGTCCTAAGACATCATGTTCGGTTTGTTTGAGAAACCGAACAGTATTTATATCATTTTTTACTTCTAAAACACCACTATATCCAACTGCGTTCAGCATTCGCTTAGTGAGGTCTGATCGCACTCTGACAACGGAAGTGATGTCTAGCACTCATTGAAGTATAAGCGCAAGACATCACTTCTGGGGGTAAGCAGATAAACATCAAATTTTCATTTTTGGGTGAACTATCACTTTAATATGGTTACGATCACCACAGTATAGTTATTTATGGAAGTGACAACCGCATTCTATAACCGAACTCACAACCGTAAATTTTCAGTACACACAACCGCATTCTCGGAAATCCCGCAATGTGAACAGAACCGCACTGGACAACTAGTTGTATGTCCCTGTCACGTCATACAGTGCAGAGAGTCGCTCTGCTAAGGGATTTTGCGTGTGGTTTTGCTTTCGTAACATACAGTGACGGATATATGAGCTGCGTGTCATCTGAAGGATTTGGATCCAGTCACTGTTCTCCACCGGAGCGGCAGTGTCTAATGCACAACTCAAATGCAGCGAGACGCTGCAAAGGACTTGAGACGGGAGTGCAACGGCGCCCGGCTAGTGCGTGTTTATTTTAGAATTTTAATCTTCTGTTGGTTTTGACAAATGAACTCATGGCTCAAATTGACTCTTATCGTGTCAAAAGGTATATGATTTTTAAGTTTATGGACGTCGTCATCTTTGATGATACTTTGGTCAATGTCTTTACAGTTACTAGTAAGAGTTTTTGCAGTCCGGCAGTGCGTTCCAGGAGCAGTTTCCGCACCGAGTCCTATTTTTGCTGTGCTGCACCTGATAATATTGGAATTAAAGCGACAACACCAAGGTTGCCAGATTTTCACAACAAAACCCGCCCAATTGCTACTCAAAACTAGCCCAATGGGTTGGTTGCAATCACGTGGTTCTGGTGACACGTGAAATACCGTGGTGGTTTCTGGTGACCGAAAATCACAAGATATGCTGGACGTGATCTTTATGTTATGAATATGAGTATTTTTTCCACTGAATTGAAAGACTTTCCTGCCATCGAGGAGGTAGATATAGCTAGAGGATGTGAAGCTGCCGTCACGCCGTGTTCAGTTCTAGTCTGGGTTTGTTTATATCACGCTCGCTTTCTGCTAGTGAAGTTAGGACAGTATTTTTGATTTTCTGCCGCGATTGTGAAAAATGTCGCAATTGTAGGTCATTTGCTGAATCAAGAATTACAACAGGAGCTCACATCATCGTTCAAAGAAAAAACTGGATGGTGTAATACAATTGTTGCCTTTTATATGTGTAAAAAGAAAAACACACTAAGGGAAGGTTGAGGAGGTGACGGGAAGACGCTGTATATCAAATCTAATAATGTCACGGATTTAATCCACTCCCTATCACTCAATAAAATAATCACATAGCTGAGTGTTTTTGAAAGTTTTGTCTTTGTTGTTGAATCGACTTCTGTCAGCTTGTTAAAAATGTCTACCATATGATGGCTGAAGCAGCAGCGCATGACACTGTTCTCATGGTAACCAGATCAACATTGTGAACGGAATACTACAAAACTTAAGCGAAAACACCAAATTATCATTCAACGGGATAAAATAGCTTCTCTTCCCTGCAAACAATACCATGAAGAATGTGGATATTTAACCAAGTCAAAAACAAATAAGGTAAGCAGGTATCCATATTCATTTCAGTATCAGCAGATGCAAAACGAAATTTATTTAAATGAATAATTTTATTCCTATTTGTGGGATTTATTGCACAAAAAGAGTGAAGAGGGACATGAAACTATTGAGAAAGCACAGGTTCAGGACAGGGACCTCTGCAAACTTCCAGGGGGCAGTTATATTAACATAATCCTAACTAAAATGTTAAATAAAAAAAGAAGAAGTTAAAGAGGTTGGGAACCACACCACTGTATATGGTGCTATGGCTCTGGTACAAGGCAAGGCAAGTTTATTTATGTAGCACATTTTATAAACAATGGTAATTTAAACTTCTAGTGTTAAAAAAAAAAACAAAAAAAAAAAACAACTCAAAATCCTAACTGCCTAAACACTAAGTTTCAGGATGTCCCTATCATCTGGAATGTTAATTTACAATATTATTCTACATGCTTTACCAAAGACTTTTGACCTCTCACCTTCATTCTTTGGCTCAGCTGGGCAGCTATAGCTGTAGACAGCAACTGGTGACAGAGGAACCAGGTTTTCATCGTGATGCCAACCGACTGCCATCTTGCCCATGCCGTAATACGGCTCTTCCTTCAGTTGGGTCATGGCAGTGGGGTCCATGTAATTGATGAGGGTAACGTTAAACTGAACGAGGCCAGCCAGAGCAGGCGGCGGAGCGGATGAAGGAGGTGAGGAATGAGAGCAGCCCTGACCACTGTCTTCCTCCTCCTCCTCCTCCTCCTTCTCCTCTTTCTCCTTCTTCTCAAGTAACCTGTCCTTAACACTCTCTTCGCACGTCCCCTCCCCTGGTGTGTCTTCGCTGTTTTCGGTGTCACTGTGGGAACGCTTGACGCCTCTCGCATTTGTCTGCTGCTTTACATCCGAGCAAAAGAACTGATTGAGCTCCCACAATGCTTTGCAAGCGTCCCTCAGGTCAGGGTCACAGCACGGTTTCTCTTTCTCATCTTTCTGACCTTCTTCTCCCTCACAGTGCCAGGGGATGGTGAACAGACGGGTATCCAGATAACGGTACGTGTAGCCCGGCTGACCCACGAGAGCACGCAAAACAGCCGTGAAGACATCCCGGTCTCGGACTCGGACAAGATCTCGGAGGAGACATCCACGCCGCTGTAGAGTTATCAGAGCAGACTGCACCTTCTCATGGAGACCATCTGGCAGGGTACCAGACTGCCGTAAAGCCAGTCCTGCATAACTGGAGTCCCACTGGTAGATTACAGACACAAAAAAAAATAATGTAATTATTAAAAACAAAAAAAAGGATGTGAGCAATCTGTCCTGATGCCACTGTCAAGATATTTACGGGAGTCACCATACTCTGACCAAGACTTTTCAATGACTTCTTTCCATTTGTTTGTGACAATTTGATAAGATTTTTTTTTTTAAATTGTTGAAAATCCAGACTGATTTGCTAACTAATCATTTTGACTGATTGTGAACCAATTCACTGAAAAACAATTCACTGTTGAATATTTTAGAGCAGAAATAAACTTTTAAATTTGAAGTGTGTCATTTCTGCACTAATAGCCGCATTTCACAAATTACATTACAGAATTGCAGTCAGTTTGAACTGCCCAATTTGGCCGGAGACTAGCATAACATTGGGTCAACCAAACAATAGCAGCGTTTACATTACCCCTACAAATTGTGCAAATTGAAATTGAAAATTGAAAATACGACCATTGGAAACGCATAAATTTTGCAAAAACTCCCATATATCGCAAAAAAAAGTTTTTGCGCTTGCATGAGATGGTTTTTCAGGAAATTCGAAAACGGAATATTTTGCAAAACTTCACATTTACAGGTCACCTGGTGTATGTAAAAGTCTATAATACATTTAAGATGGCCTGGTATGTTTGGACAGAAGATGAGAAAGTTTCTTTTAAATGGTTAGTTCATTTTTTACAGGCTTCCATGTTCTACGTCTGAATGCTGACTCATTATTGGCCAGCTCCTGCATCAACATCACATGCATGCGTCGTGCGGTTCAAGTGTACAGGTTGGCCAATACTGAGTCCGCTATCGGATGTAAACACGGAGGCCTGCACTGCGTTCACTACGTATGACAACAGTTCAAATTGCTAAATAAAGTCGTTATTTGTGTTTTGTTTTTGTGCACAAAATGTATTCTCGTCGCTTCATAACATTAAAGGATTAGTCCACTTTTAAATAAACTTTTCCTGATAATTTACTCACCCCCATGTCATCCAAGATGTCCATGTCTTTCTTTCTTCAGTCAAAAAGAAATTAAAGTTTTTGACGAAAACATTCTAGGATTATTCTCCTTATAGTAGACTTCAATGGGCACCAAACAGTTGAAGGTAAAAATGAGTTTCACTGCAGCTTCAAATTGTTCAACACAATCCCAGATGAGAAATAAGGGTCTTATCTAGTGAAACCATTGCTCATTTTCTGAAAAAAATTTAACATTTTAACCAGAAATGCTCATCTTGAACTAGCTCTGTTCTTCTTCTCCTCTATTAGAATTCCAGCAGTGTAGACACTGCTAAGTGTATTACTGCCCTCCACAGGTCAAAGTTTGAACTAATTTTTCTATGCAATATGCTAGTTCAATAGTATATAGCAATTAGTTCAAACATTGGCCTGTGGAGGGCAGTAATACGCTTAGCAGTGTCTACACTGCCGGAATTCTAATAGAGGAGAAGAAGAGAGCTAGTTCAAGATGAGCATTTCTGGTTAAAACTTATAAATTTTCAATTTTTTTCAGAAAATGAGCGATAGTTTCACTAGATATGACCCTTATTTCTCATCTGGGATCGTGTTAAACAATTTGAAGCTGCAGTGAAACTAATTATGACCTTCAACTGTTTGGTGCCCATTGAAGTCCACTATAAGGAGAATAATCCTGGAATGTTTTCATCAAAAACTTTAATTTCTTTTCAACTGAAGAAAGAAAGACATGGGAAATCTTGGATGACATGGGGGTGAGTAAATTATCAGGAAAAGTTTATTTAAAAGTGGACTAATCCTTTAAGGCCACTGCAGTCACGTTGACTATTTTAACCATGTCTTTAATATCTTTCTGGACCTCAAAATGTGAAATGACATTGCTGCCTATGTGTAGTTCAGAAACTCTTGGATTTCATCAAAAATATCTTAATTTGTGTTCCAAAAATAAATGAAGGTCTTACAGGTTTGGGACAATATGATCAATATAATCTTACTGACCCCAACCTTTTGAATGGTAGAGTATATATAGCAGATTTTAAATGATAAAGTATTGTGGAGATTTGCATGAATTTCTGACCAGTTCCTGAAATCCTGGGTCTGTAGGAGAAAGGTAAGGAATCCTCTGCTCCCCCAGTTCCTGTAGAAGCCTCCGCCTCTGTAGAGATGACAAAAAAAAAAAAAAAAACACACACACCTAAATTAACTTTTATTCACACATTTTTTAATGTTTTCATCAGGCGGCATATTGGCAAGTCCATAGTGGGTTTTATTAACCAATAGATTACCAGCTAATTAATGCAAAACTGGATGTAAAAACATTTATGAAGTCACACATTCACACAACCTCACAATTAAAGAGTTCCAAAAGAGGAAAAGTTCACACACTTTAACAAATGTCTCTTTCTAGTCAGAGCACATATCCCAGAACCCTCTGCTGCCATCCCATAATGCTCCTGTTCATGGGTATCTCAGGCTTTTACGACTCTAGCAGGCAGCAGAGGGTCTTCTCAAAGCCACATAAACTACAGCCTTCTATGCATTGCTCGTCTGTTAAAACTCAACCTGCTCTGCCCATCAAAGAGCGTTTCATTGGGCTACATTCCATTCCAACCTGTAAATCCAACAGCAACCGGTGTAAAACTCTGATACCCAAATAAATTTCACAAGTGCACCCACTCCAGTCCTTCTCCAAAATACACACGTCCTACATTTCTTCACTGCAGGTGCAAGAGAGACGGCTTTCTCTCACCCCGTTCAGGTGGGATGGTGGGGGGTGTTACATCATCAGTTACCCCCATTCCAGCCTCCATGCCCGAGACCCCCGTCAAGCAGAACGTCAGAATGGTCACACTGTTCCCTTAAGAACGTAGACACACAGCTGAGATGTTAACGGAGAAAGAGGGCCATATATATATGCCCTATATTCCCTGACATTTACGGAGACTGAGTTTCACATTTCAGCCATGTTAATAATGGCAGTGTTTTCACATGGGAAGCGCTTTTTTGTGAGTGCGCCGAGCGGCTAGACTTCACCCAAATAGGTCTTGACTTTTAGAGTAAAATAAAATGTCCTGTTAATAATATTAAAGTAAAAGCATTAAAAAGGTTGTGTCCTGATTTGAGAAAGGACATGGGTGCACGTGCAAGAGTGTGCGGATGTGTCCATGAGGGGAAATAGGCCTGTATAATCGTTAAAGTTACAGCAAGGTTTTGCAATAACGGCACAAGGAGACTCTTGAGAAAAAGGCACCCTGGAGGGTTTGGTGCAGCCCAGTCTGGACCCGATTCTTCCAGTTATTTCTGCTAAACTAAAACAATAAAAAGAAAAAGGACAGACAGACTGTCAAATAGAAATCTACAAAACAAAATAACATGCACTATTCATGGACAGTCTTGACTTAAAGGCCTGAGAGAGAGGAAGAGAAGGGAAGAATGAGGCGGAGGAAGAGGGTGAGAATGAGACAAAGTGAATGCATAAAAGGAAGAGAGAGAGAGAGATAAACTGACAACTTGACACACACTCATTGTCGGTGTCAAAATGTATCTCATGACAGTAGCGATGGGTATTAAAAAAGGGCCAATGGATGTGTGTGTTTGTGTATTTTTTCCACCAGTGGCAATGCTTGGCTGCTCTGATGTGCAAACACAATGCCATACACACACACACACACACACAGCTGGTCTGGACAGCGCAGTTTCTGGGCTAGTCTCGAGGAGCAGTGGCCTGTCACGCAGATGTCAAATACATCAAGCTGCTCACAAATTCCAAAGAAAAAAAGAGACAGACCCATTCTACTCCACAGATGAGCCTAAGCGAGTGCTCTTTTCCCTCTCACACACACACAACATACACACATGTAAACAAATAAAGGGGGGGGGAAAGTGCGCACACACACACACACACACAAACAATCATTCAAACCAAACTAACAGCTCTCCTCTTAAATCAGAGATGCTAGTTAGTCAAAGACAGACCCAACATAAATTTAGCATTTTAGTTTTTAGTTCTAGGTAGGAAAAAAACTAATATTTGGCTAATGCATTGCAAGTGTCCCTTTGAAAAACTTGAAAACTTGAAAAAATGTGTGTGCTTGTGTAACTGTGGCTGAATAAACCTCAAGGAGAAACAGCTACCTTTAAATGTATGAGCCAATATGCAAAATATAACTGCACTTTTTTATATATACAGTGGCATTCACTGATGCTCCAGAAGGAAACACGATGCATTAAGAGCCGAGGGGTGAAAACATTTTAATTCAAATATCAAGGTAAATTGTACTTAATTTATCTGCCGGGAAACATGCAAGTATCTTCTGTTGCTTCTGAAGGGCAGTACTAAATGAAAAACAACGACATTTAAACAAAATAAGAAAAACTGTGTCATCTTCATCCTGTTCAAAAGTTTCAATCATCCTGTTCAAAAGCTTAATGCATCGTGTTTCCTTCTGGAGCATCAGTGAATGTTTGAACCTTTTTTAATAGTTGTGTTTGAGTCCCTCAGTTGTCCTCAGTATGAAAACACAGATCTCAAAATCCTACAGTCACTGCTGGAAAGGGTTCAAATATGCAAAAATGCTTGAAAACTGATGAATCTGCAGGAGCTGGAGGATTTTTCTGAAGAACAGAGCTCAGTTTAACTGCTCAGGACAAACAAGAGACTCATGAACAACCATCACAAAACATAAAAACAGTCGTCGATCATCAGGTAACCACACACAGTATTGAGAATAAATGGTTCACATACTTATGAATGGGGTTATTCTAATAAATTCAGCTATTGTTCTGTCTTGTGAACTAAATGCAAACATCTTTTATGTAAAATATCTTACTCAGGACAGTACTAAGCAAAAAATAACATGCAGTTTTTATTATCCCTCTTATTTTATTAAAATAATTCTAATTTTCACAGATTCTGCAAGTGGTTCACATACTTTTTCATGCCACTGTAAATACAGTATTATATAAAAAAATGTTAAAACAAATATAAAACCCTACAGTTTTTATGGGTTGTACTAACTTTTTCACAGCACTGAATTTTTTTTTTTTTTGTAAATAAAACTAGTAAATTGTTGTAAAGTGCAAATTAATATTTTTTTGTAATAAACATACAAATATGCTACTACCAATTATTTCTATGGTGCGGCTACTGAAAATACTGATGAAGCAAAATCAGTGTGTTTGCCAACACATCAGAGAGTTTCATGTGTATGTGTATCTGGAGGTACTGAGATCCATGTGTATAATAGAGCCCCGTGTTTGGCAAGTACATGGTTGGAGCTTGTGTGTCACCAGTTACTGAGCTCCTCTTCTCCTGCTGAATCAAACACTCCGACAGCTAACCTGTACAACATCAAACGCAAACATGGCGGTGGACACACACATCAAACACACTTCCTCCACGTCTCCTATTTGTCAGGGAGTTGCGGAATGTGTTCTGTGGGTGACGGCGGCACAGGCGGACAGAGGCAAGAGGAAAAGCAGGGGATGTCCTCCTTGAAGGGAAGGGAATGAGAAAACGGACACACCTGAGTAAACAGAGCCGTTTACCTCATGCTGAAGGCTTGTGTGTGACTGCATCGAACCTGCCTGCGAGAACACACCACATAGGTGCCATGACACACGCCCGTGGACCCGGCTCAAACAGACTCACAGCCGTACTAAAGAGGAAATGTAGTCAGAGTGTCAGCATCTCGAAGTAACAGGAAAGAGTTTCCATCATATTAAAAAGATGTGAACACCGCAGAGGAGGTTTAGCTGACAGCCAGATGATCCATGTGGCAAACTCACGGTTAGCTCACCTCAAACAGGACGGTCCCATGGAAACAGGCACCATATTATTGACCATTTAGATTTGGCTGACTAGAGTGAGGCTGAATGAAAATTCTGGAAACGGTTCCACTGTCCTAAAGCCAATGGGTTTTTTTGAATGGGTTTTGGTTAAACACCTGAAATATGGTCTGTTGTTACCACTAGCACAAGATATTTTTACACTTTATACCAGGGTAATGCTAACTTCTGGGTTTGTCTACAAAATTACACCCTGTAGTACCCAATTTCTATTGTTAGTAGGCGACGCAACGTACTGTCCTGAATAAGATATTTTGCATAAAATGTGTTTACATATAGTCAAAAAATAGCTGAATTTATAAAAATGACCCTTTCAAAAATGTACATACCCTTGATTTTTAATACTGTGTGTGGTTACCTGATGATCCACAACTGTTTTTATGTTTTGTGATGGTTGTTCATGAGTCTCTTGTTTGTCCTGAGAAAAATCCTCCAGATCCTGCAAATTCTTAAGTTTTCCAGCATTTTCTGCATATTTGAACCCTTTCCAGCAGTGACTGTAGGATTTTGAGATCTGTGTTTTCACACTGAGGACAAATGAGGGACTCAAACTGAACTATTAAAAAATGTTCAAACATTCACTGATGCTCCATAAGGAAACACGATGCATTAAGAGCCGGGGGGTGAAAACTTATTGAATTTGAAGATCAAGATAAATTTACTTAATTTGTCTTCTGGGAAACATGTGAGTATCTTCTATAGCTTCCGATGGGCAGTACTAAATAAAAAAAAAATAATTGATATTTAAACAAAATAAAACAAATTTGGACATCTTCATCTTGTTCAATAGTTTTCACCCCCTGTGTAAATTTTTGAAAGGGTAATTTTTATAAATTCAGCTATTTTTTGACTATATGTAAACATCTTTTATGCAAAATATCTTATTCAGGACAGTACAAAATAAAAAAGAACACATTTTGTTAAAATAATTAACAATTTAACATGAAACAATCACGCAAGTATGCAAATGCAGGCACGAGGGCTTTGCCAATGCACCACCAACATGCAGTCTGGTTGAACATTTGTCATGTGCTCTTCCGCTGGTCTGGAGGTAATAAACCTGAGAGGCAACAAATACTACTTTGACAAAGTGAACAAAGACAAACCATAATTCCTGCTATAGAGCACCCCTTTATCAGGAACTTGCACAGATAGAAGTATTTGCATTGCATTCACATACTTTTCGGGGCGAGCACAAACTGTGCAAACTAGACAAAGATTAATAGTAAATAGTATTTTTTTTCTTTTTTTTTTTTTTTCTAACCCTAAGTATGAGCGATAGTTATAGCATGACTAATTACTATTTTAAGAATAACTTCTGACATTTTTGGCTAATAAATAACTAAAATAAAAATAATTATATATTTATTTTAAGTTAATAATAAATAAATCAGAAGTTACAAAGTTACTAAAATTGTCTCTAAAAAGAGTTGTTTTGTATTGTTGAAATGATAAACAGAAAAAAATTGGGGGGAAAAGTCAGCACAAACAAGAAAAAATAAATAAATCATAGCTAGGTCAGAAGCTCACACACAGAGTTTAAAACTACTAATGTGCCAACTAAGACATGGATCATCTATTAGCTTTAAATACAGTACAATATTACACCTGCTTAAAACACACACCCAAGAAACTCACACACTCTCACACATCAAAAGCTTTAATGTCACACGACACTTCGCATGTCTTTTCCAGTTACTCTCATTCACTCTCTCTGGTAAGGTCTTTAGCAGGTGTAAGCCTGCGACTGAAGCCCAGGTTCTCAAATCAATCACCTGAAAGTATTTAAAAATGCACACAGGAGAGTTGCTCCACTGCCTGCCTGACACACAACACAGAGCCCTGAGCTTAAGTGCTTTTCAGGGTGTGTGTGTCGACATCTATTTCACACCCATCCTCATCCAAAAGCAGAAAAAGATGTTTCTGTGGCCGATCACATCACAAGCTGCCAGGACAGGAGAAAGAGGAACGAAGAGAGGTGAAAGGTCAGACGCACTGATGGAGCTACACTCTCACACAAGCAGAAAAACACACAGGCACTGGGTTAGTCGATGGCACACCATCCACTGTGTTAGTTAGCAAACATCAATATTAGGATTATGTTGATGGAAAGGACAGTTTAGCATTAACCTGCAGTTTAGACTACACATGTTTCTGTTTCACAAAGTTTGTGCTGATCCAAGTGAAAATTTCATAAGCACTCACTACTGTTAAAAAGTTTATGGTCAGAAGGTTTTATTTATTTTAAAGAAATTGGTACTTTTATTCACTTTCATTCATCAAGGATGCATTAAATTGATCAAAAGTGCATGGGTGTGAAGACATTTATAATGATACAAAATATTTCTATTTCAAATAAAGGCTGTTCTTTTAAAGAACCACTAAAAAAAAAAAAAAAAAAAATGTATCAGGTTCCACAAAAATGTTAAGCTGTACAACTGTTTTCAACATTTATAATAGTGGGAAATGTTTCTTCAGCATCAAATCAGTATTATTTTACAATAAATTGATTTCTGAAGGATCATTTGACACTGAAGACTGGAGTAATGATGCTGAAAATTCTTATTTGCCATCACAGGAATAAATTACATTTTAAAATATGTTACAGTAAAAAAAAGTACAAAGTACAAAAAAAAAAAAATAATTATATATATATATATATATATATATATATATATATATATATATATATATATATATATATATATATATATATATATATATATATATTATTATAGAGTTATATTAAATTGTAATATTTGACAATATTAATGTTTTACTGTATTTTTAATCCTAAATAGTGTACACCATACAAAGAGGTGAAAATTGTGAAAATTTGTGAAATGGATGGAGGATGTTTACTTACAAACATAAAGTGTCATAAAATACCATTTTAATAACATTTTTTAGACATGGATCTTGCAATGTAACAATACCAGTGAATTCTCACATTTCATGATACCAAAAACAAATCTGCTACTGAATAACTACTTGAACCATTTATTTTAACAGTAAAAGACTGTAAGCAGTGAAAAAAAGTTAATTGGTTAATAATTGTAATACATCTAACCGTACATTAATGTAATTTTACAGTAAAATACAGTTGTTTGAAGTGAAAAATAATGACATTGTATAATTTACAGTAAAAAAAAAAAAAACATAAATTGACATTCCCACAATTCCCTGCGTGACACTTCATATTTGATGTATTTTCGTTGAAAAACTGTTAGTTTTTTTTCTAATCAGTTATGTATATTAGGGTTTTATGTTACATCTAATGTTGTTAAATTAATGTTTATTGCATTTTTAAAATTTCATGTGTGTTACCATGATGGTGTTTAGTGTTTGAGTGAATGCACCTTCTATTAGTATTCTCATTCTCAGCTTTTGGAAAAACTGCTTGTGATGAGCTTTGATGAGGTTTTTTACTGTAAATTTAAGCTAAATCTGTAAAACCCAAAATGTTGCTACTGTATTTTGTACGGTAAATTTCTGGCATCCACAGCTGCCATTTTTTTGTTTGTTTTTTTTTACCATAAATTTAACTTTTTTTTTGTTTGTTTGTTTTGTTTACAGTGTAGCTTTTAATCAATTGTAAAAAAATGACATGGTAATACACTTTTTTTTTTTTTTAATGGATTCTTTTAGTATCATGTAAATACCATGCGAATAAGTCAAGTATTCAGCTCTATGCAACGACTACTGCAGTATGGTTCTTTGTGTCGGCTGAAAGAGTATGATAAAGATACTTCATAGCGGTTTAACTCAGACTGTCCTTCATCCTGGGAAGCAGGCAAGCACTTCATTTACCCATCAACACTTATTTCTGTGTCTAAATCTCTACCTTTACTTCTCTTCTATTCACCTATTCAAGCCTCCAGTTTGTCTCATTCACTTTCTTTTCCTCATCCTCCTCTTCTTCTCTTTCACTCTCCCCCTTACATTCCTCCTACAAAATCAATATCCCGCTGTAAAGTGCAGTGAGCCCAAGGGAGGAGGCTGCTATTGTGGAGGGCAGTAGAAGTGGTGTGTCCTCCAAGGCTCTCCAACGGACATGGAGTCAAGGACAGTGCCCAGCCTAGACCTGCTGCCTCTTTCTCACTCACTCACTCCCTCTCCCTCTCCTCTGCAGGAAGGATCAATAAGCGAGTGAGGCGTTAAATTTCAGCTAGCGGGAGCGTCACGCTCGTTTGGCCCAGCTGAGTGATGGAGCATGCTTGCCCCGCTCGGAGCGTTTCAAGCTGAAAAGAACAGGAGCTGGGATCTTCCTACAATAAACAACTCAATAACATTTAGGCACACTGGTGTATGATGTTTTAAAAGCGTTCCTGTCAACCTGAGCTAAAGAATGTGTTTCTGTGTGAGGGACTGTGCTGTAGACTCACATCTGAAAATCCCAGCGTGACACACTGATTACGCCGTTCTTGGTAGTTCAAACAATAAATCAGATCATTTTACCACTGCTATCAGCTGTTCCCTGGCACTGTGAATCAAGACATGGGTATCACTTTGGTATTATATGGCACAAACAGAGCTGAGTGTGTACGTGTTCAGACTGTTTCATTAGTCTGATTCATTGTTTAATTTTAAAGTGTAATTTATTTCTATCCTGTGATGGCAAAGCTGAATTTTCAGCATCATTACTCCAATCTTCGGTGTCACATAATCATTCAGAAGTCATTCTAATATGCTGATTTGCTGCTCAAGAAACATTTCTTATTATTATAGCAATGTTGAAAACAGTTGTGCTGCTGAATATTTTTGTGGAAACCATGAATAGAAAGGATTCTTTAATGAATATAAAAGGTAAAAAAAAAGAAATTAGTAGAAATAGAAATCTTTCTAACATTACAAATGATTCCCTGTATAATCTACAGCATTAGCTAAGAGAGAACTTATTTCATGTGTAAGCAAAATGTCATCTAAATATACCAAAATTGAGAGCTTCTGAATCGAATCAAGAAATGTGTATATCCATACCTAAACGTCCAAGTTCATATTCCCTAGCCTATAGCCAAGGCCGCTCTCTGATCCTTCCCACCACTGGACTCATGACGTCCTCTCGCGTTTTGATGATTTCTAAACGGATTCTGGGAGGACGACTTATCTGAACAGCATTAGCCAAATCCAAGAGACATGGCAGGAGGAATATGCCTTTTTTAACTCGTCAGGAAGAAATCTTGTTGCTTTATTTACTTCTCCTTCAGTCAGGGTGAACAAAGAGAATATTCTACCCGGGACTGAATAACTTAATCCTCTTTCCTCCCTCCGGTAGGAACTCGGGCAGTGACAGACAGATTAACACAGATGATGTTTGCAAACCCACCCATTTGAAAATGTAATTGCTGGTGGCATATTGAACAGTCTGCTTAAGCACTTAAGTTCATATGAGACCAGTGAAACAGAAGTGACACTAACACGATCCTGTGTGTGTGTGTGTGTGTGTGTGTGTGTGTGTGTGTGTGTGTGTGTGTGTGTGTGTGTGTGTGTGTGTGTGTGTGTGTGTGTGTGTGTGTGTGTGTGTGTGTGTGTGTGTGTGTGTGTGTGTGTGTGTGGGAGAAAGCATGTGGGGTGTGTTTTGGGGCGGCTTGCTCACCAGCGATCTGGAACACTGTTACTGTCATGTGCCCGGTGTACTGTGCCACTAAGAATTAGAGCCAATCAGAAGGGTTAACAGGGCGGAGCGGGGCGGGTCATGCTCCTGGGCTCTTTACAGCATCACAGAGGCAAGAGAAGCCATCATAGAGCAGCCTTACCCTATAAAACACTACACTTTAACATCTGCTGAGAGAGGGGGAGGTAAAAACAGATACATTCATGATGTCCAGCTGCCACCTAGTGACAAATCTCTAGCCCTATATAGTGAGAGTATCACAGCAGGAACGGGTGCAGCCGCCCCATTTCTCCATTAACATTGCCTCTTATAGTTCACAGATATGATTATGCTAGTTTTATTTTTTAACTATTTTATGTTTCGGGTGATCTAATCTCATGGTCATCCAATAGATTGCTGTTTATATTTGGTATTTACATTTAAAATGCATTCATACAACATTTTGAGCATGCAAAATTAAATTGGCCATTGCAACAAACAGGATGTGATGTCATACTCTAGAACTTATGTTTTTAGACATAATACATTCAAAATGTGGAAATCTACCTTTTTCCACAACACACCCAAACATCAACATTTGAAGTCGGCATTAAAATAAAAATTTGATCTATTTTCTAAATGCATGTTGTTGATCTTATTGCTAACGACTGATCCATTCGTTCATTCATTCATTCATCCTTGTAATTTTAAAATCAAAATGTCATAACTCAAACTTCCAGTGAAAAGAAAGACTTCTCCAATCATTTAGTCCACTTAAACCTCGGCCCTTTCTTCGACTGCAAGCTCGCATTCAGATCTACCTCAATCCACTCAACAACTGATGGAAAGTACCAAGTGCCGTCCTACTTTTTTTTTTCAGATGTACATCACAATATGGAAGAAACAATATATGACACTACCTACTTTACATCTGGACTTTAAGTAATAAATCATAAATGAGAAAAACACAATACAGGTACACTCAAAATGTGGAAATACACTCTTCCCCACATTACAGCCAATATCATATATATTTAAAATTTGAGTTCTTTGAATTCAGCCCAGAGGTAAATCTGTAACATTTAGACCCTTTGTTTGTCAAATTTGACTTCACCAACCTTGAATTTAAAAACACCGCCCGCCAAATGCAAAACTTCAAATCAGTAAAAACTAATGAAGAGCTAATGAAATGCTGCTAATGACGAAACTGACAAATTGTAAATAAACCTCAACATGCATGTGTCTCCAGTAGACACTTGTGATCAAGTAAGTGAGTTGGTCCTACTACATAGTTCACAAGATACTGCTATGTTCAGACTGCAGGCAAAAGTGTCCCAAATTTTGCTCATATACAACTCAGATCTGTTTTTCATAACAGTGTGAACGGAACAAACCACATGGAATCTGAACTTTCAATTCTGATTTGGGCCACTTCCATATGTGGTCCTAAATTCGATACAGCTCTGATGTTTTGTAATGTGACCTCATTCTGAACAGTCATATCGGACTTTAACGTCACTCTAGAGCAACATTCGCCACAATTCTGTGCTCACTGGAGTTACTTCAAAGATTTGGCATACCCAAAGTTATCAGGACAGTTGCGAAAGGTAGTCAGTGGAAGGACAGTGATATATCAGAACTTAGAAGTATTACAGTGACAGCAAGCAAAACATGAGGGCTCCTATCATAAATGTTTAAAAACTCTGCTCTCTTTTTTTTAATCCTTGTCTTATTTTTTATATAGCCTGCGATCTTATTGTGAATGATTCATCCATGCATATGTTTTTTTTGTTTTTTCAAAATGTCATAACTCAATTTTACAGTGAAACAACAAACTCTGCTGACAGACTTCTCCAATTTAATACACTTGACTTAAACCCTTGCCCTTTCTTACAATTGACTGCAAGCTTGCATTCAAATCCGCCCCCATCCACTCAAAATGAGAGAAACTCCTCTTTAACAGTTCAGGTCAGTTCAGTACTGTGACCAGATATTGGCCACCTTTAAAAAAAAATGATAATAATAATGTGAACAGACACACAAATAAATCTGTTCTGAGCAATAAATCATAATTGCGCACTTAAGACTTGCAATGTGAACGTAGCTTTTTTACACATCTTTTTAGTACTGTCCACTTGTGACTGGATCACTTAAATCAGATGGCAAAACTAGGGCCTTTAGATTAACTTTTTAATCTGAAAACAAGGCACACTGTCTGAGGGCTACAAGTGTCTCAGCATCTCCCTTTCTTTGTGAGTCAGAGATCAGACATAAGTGAGGCAGCAGAGAGATGAGGAAATGATGATGAGTGCAAAGGCATCCCCTTTAGCCTCTCTCTCCAACTGTCTCGTGTGCTCCATGATGAAGATGGAAGTGAAGCTAAGAGCACTGTCACCCTCCTCTGGTTAACACACACAGACCGAGGGGATAAATCACAGCTGTAGAGTTGGGATGAACCATGTGTCAGCATGGGTCAGCCACACATTACACTCTCTTCAAAAACTATTCATCTTCAGTGTGTATTCAGCGGCTAGAAATAATTACTCCTACTGACCCGCGTAACACCACATGACCAGTGGTCAAACCAGCTCAGGCAGAGGAGTCATCTGCCTGGAGAGGGGTGGGAGTGAATTATAGTCCTGTGGAGAGCAAAAGGACGTGCCACTCAAACACACACAATGTTTTGTGTGTGCGAGTGTTTTATGAGTGCTCTCCATAGACATGATGATTTTAAACTGTACTAACCTTACATTCTATACCTAAGTTTTACAGAAAACATTCTGCATTTTATATATATACTGTACACATCCTCTTGTACCACTGTTTGGAGAATTTAGACCACTGCCAGATTCTGGAAGATACATTTTTCAAACAGTGGTAAGAGGATGTGGTGCTGGACCTTCAGGAGTCACTCTCAAGCTGTCTGTCTATAAGGCCTATAAAAACCCAGTCTTCATGTATTTTATAACACTTCAGCTTAGGGATGGGCATTTTCCCAAAATATTGTATTCGAATATTTGGGCTCGTAAAAAACGAATATTCGTTTATTTAAATGAGGTTAAACGAGAAAGACGTTATTGTTTTATATTCATCAATATTTTGTAACCATTTCTGAACAAGCTTACGATTAGGCAATATACACAACAAGCTTACATTGTCTTAAGGTTTTTTTTCTTTTAGTTCAAAGCATTAAACAATGTGTGTAAAAAGAAAATATTAAGAACAAAAGCATTTAATCTCAAGCAGCGCGAGCGGGAAAAATACTAATAAAGCAGACAGCGCCAGTTTTTGTATAAAACGTACATAATACACTCGAGTCAGTATATGGTTATCTTGTTTATATTGTTTCACATGTTCATGTTGAGAAAAACAATAATATCCACATGCTCGGGTGAGAAAACGAGCCGTGCTGACAGACGTTGCAGAGACTAATAAGATAACAATACATAACTGTATGCTAAGCTAAGTTTCTAACAGTAGCACTTTGTTTTCTGTTCGTAAATATATCTCCCTCGAGGAAAGTTAAAGGACGCATACGTCTCAAAATCATTTGGCTATCAGATAAGTTATCATCTTTGCTCACTCGGGGATAACTTACAGCTGCACTTACCTGTCGTGAATGCAGTGATGGACAGCTGTCTTTCCTCACTCGATGGGTATTTTATGTGCTTTCTCATTATGGTGTTGATATTATGATAACTCGGTTTCATTAATTAATTTGATCAAAAGTAATTTCATTTTGTATGATTATTTTCATCTAAGTAATTCCAAACTTTGCGAGGCAGACGACAACATTATGTGACGATCACATAAAATAAACTTATTAAACACGCTCCACAGCGCCACCCGGTGCATTTAGTTATAACTGCGAGTTTTAGTGCTTAGGATGTACAGTATCATGGATTCACTGCATTTACGGCCAGCAAAGCAATAGTAAAATTCGAATAGTATTTTTATTTTTCGAATATTAATTACAGAACGAATATTCGACTATTTGTGCACATCCCTACTTCAGCTTGTGATTCTTATTAAGAACGGGTCATTTTTTAGGATTCTTTAGCTAACCTAAGTCTCTGAGATCCTGACACCTCACACTTCTGAAGACTCCAGGTAGGTTTCAGTACTGGGAAATGGTGGCGCTGGAGACTAAAGGGTTCCTGATGGTTTCACATTTAATTCTTCACCTTAATTCTTAATTATTTTGCAGTTAACGTGTCTTTTCTTTTCTACCTGTTTTTGTATGACCCTGCTGACCCAATGAACGTTTGCTGTCCCTTGGTCATGCTTTAACTTTGCAATTTCTAGTATTGCATTAGTATTGCGTCCTTCTCGTGAGTATTTAATAATTTTTGACTTTTCAGTCTGAGTTAAATCTCTTTTTGTTTTTTAACCATTCATTTTATTTCCAAAGCTTCAGAACATAACGGCACTTGCATCTATCTGCCGCAAATGTACTGCAAATGCTCTAAAGAAAGTGGGAGTCGAGCAGAAATTAGATATACATTCTCTGCTTGCAGTGCGTCAGTCACGCTTATCAGGAAAGTAAGTAAAACACACACAACTGCACACCAAAAGTGCTATTGTGAAAGCACCCTTAATCAAACCAAACATGCCAAGTGTGTGAACACACCCTTAGGGATCACAAGGGATGACATACCTTCTTTTGTGGAACATGGAAAATAAGGAGATATTTGAAACATGATTTGTTTTTTTTGTTTTTTTTTTGTCCATCCAATGGAAGTCAATGGTCACCAAAACTGATTCGGAAGTCATAGTTGGGTAAAACTCAATAGTGGTGAAAAGAAGATGACAGCAAGTATGATTTTTTGTGTTGGGGGTGACAGCATTTCAGAAGAAGAGGACAAAATAGAGAGATGAGAGGTTTACAGTCATTCCTTCAGCCCTTGTATAACAAACAACCTCACACTGATTTCTTTTTTTTTTTTTTTTTTTTTTTTTGTAAATTAGTGCTTATGGTAATAAAACACAAAGTGTAGTTTTATAAATGTTCTTTAAATAAAAAAAAATAACAAACGTTTTTTATATTTACAAATGTAATTAATAACTTTGGAAACATCATCATAGTATGGGGAAAGTGTCCATTGAAGAGATGTCAGGACAGTGACACAAAAGCAGGTATAACATGCTTCCTGTTTCTGCTTCCTCTTGAGCTGACAGGCCAGGTGCACGTTTAATTAGCACAGGGGAAACTTCCCCCAACACACACACAGCAGGCTAATCAGGTGTCAGTGCACTGTTTGATCAACAGAAAAAAAGTTGACAATTCCTGACAGAGAAGGAAAAAACAAAGCAAATGATAACGCGTGAGAAACAATGCGAGTTAGCCCATTAGCAGCTATTTCAAACACTCATATCTGCAAAAGACCCTTAGTGCACTGACACAGCGATGTTAAAGTCTTCCTCCTGCTCACAAACCACAATTACAAACAATTGCAATTAAATTTGGAAGTTTTAATAACACCGAACATCACAAAAAATCAGCAAAATGATAATTTACCTTTTCTAACTTACTCTCTCCAGTAAATGTCATGTGACTGATCACATAAAACCTCTTTGCAGCAGAATGCAAAACATAAAATTTTGGCTTTTAAAAACCCACCAAAATAAAATTAAAATTAAGCAAAATGTAAAATATAAAAAAATGAAAGCACCAATATGTTTGTGATTTACACTACCATTCAAAAGTTTGGGGTCTGTAAGATTTTTTTTTTTTTAAATGTTTTTGAAAGAAGAATATTATGCTCACCAATGCTTCATTTATTGGATTAAAATTACAGTAACGGTGGTAATATAATGAAATGTTACTACAATTTAAGACATCCATGTTCCATTTTAATATTTTTTAAAATGTAATTTATTCCTTTGTTCAATGTTGAATTTTCAGCATAATTTCTCTAGTTTTCAGTGTCACATGATCCTTTAGAAATCATTCTAATATGCTGATTTGGCGCTCAAGAAACATTTCCTATTATCAATGATTGCACTGCTTAAAATTTTTTTGGAAACCATGATACATTTATTTTTCAGGATTCAGTTCAGCATTTAAAGAACATCATTTATTTGAAAGAGTCTTTGTAACATCTTTGCTGACAGTTTTGAACAAATGTAATAATGTGTCCTTGCTGAGTAAAAGTGTTCATTTAAAAAAAAAAAAAAAAAAAAAAATCTTACTGACCCCAAACGTTTGAATGGTTGAAATTAAATTTAAGTAAATAATGTGTAAAAATAAATAAATAAATAAATATCAGTAGCACAAAATAAAAGCATGCAGAATTAAATTTAAAAAGTACAAAAGTGTTTAAAACAAATTTAAACAAAAAGGAACAAATTAAAAAATATTAAACAACTATAATTAAGAATGAATAAGAATTAGACTATATGTGCCAGAAATGACAGCAGACCGTCAGAGACCCACATCTAAACATACACACAGGCTCAATTCATAGCATTTACTGTCTCATTTACTGTCTTCCTGAATACATTAGCTAACTGAAACACACACTGGAGTGACAGCAGTGACACTTCCTCCCCATCACCATGGCAACCCAGATTATCATGAATGAGCGGGAGGGAAGAAAGGATGATACATAAATTAATTAAAGTTAAAAAAAACACACACAAGTAGAGAATTAAAGTTGGTACATCTGTCAGCGACTCAGCTCTGCTCGCTAATACTTGTGTTGGAACATTTATACCCTTGAAGTAAATGATCCGCTGTGTAATTGGCAGCGGAGGAGAGGAGAGAGGGATGATGGTGGATCCTGGAAGGGCTGATAAGGAAGCTCTTTCTTCAGAACCAGGAAAAGAGAAGAAATACGTTTAAAAAAACCTTGCCGTTTAATCCCCATTGTCATCATGGAGCAGGGGACGCCATTACAAACATAGATATCCCAACTGAAGCTGTCGAATGTGAGGAACAGAAGACAGTGTGTGTGGCAGATGTGTATGTGTATGTGTGTGAGAGAGAGAGGGGAACCAGGTTCCTGGATTAGTCCAACCATACGTGCCATCCGTCAATGGCGAAGAGGCCTGTCAGAGTGTCAACTGCACAAAAACACACACACACACACACTACGAATGGAGAAAATGTCAGACAAACTATGTGTGACAATGCGATTAAGCAAAAATGTGTTCAGACACGTATATACAGCTCAAAAAACAGACATACACAGTGGGAAAGTATCAGAGAAGGATTATGTTCATAATCACTGTGTGTGTCATACTGATCTGGCTGTTTATAAGCAAAGATTACTGTATACGTCAGCTTTAAGTGTGCGACAATGGCCTGCAGAGTGTGTGTGTGTGAACACTTGTTTTGTTATTCTTTCGGGCCAAATGTAGTCAAACCTCCTCAGAGAGCTTGCAAGGCGCTAACTTTTTTGGAAGTAAGGAGTAAAATAATGTTACGTTTTACATTTACACTAGGGCTGTCTAGTCGAATAATCGTTAGTCCGCTAGAAGAGGCTTGGTTGACCAAAAATTTTATTAGTCAGTTAGTCACAGAAAAAAAAGGGACAGATTGTTAACAGCAGTTCCCTGTGGTTATTACAGTATGTCAGGCAGGAAATCCAAACGTTTGTGTTATCCATCAACTCAAATTTGGCTTATCATTTGAAACATGTAAGTAGTAACAACTTTACATGGCTGCTCGCTCTAAAGTTAACCTAGATAAACGTGTGCTATTAGCCTATTAGGAGCATATCCATGTGTTTGTGCAGAGTGTGGAAGTTAGCGTGCGTACTGCACGTCATGAGGCGCTGGCAACAGTGGAAATATTCTGTCATTTTTGGTCAAACAGATAAGAGTAATACACCATTCGAAACTTCTACTTTTATTTGTGTAAACTCACATTAACATGAAAACGTTGTGCCTTTGTAAAATAAAGAAAACAAACAGGATGTGCTTTCTGCTGTCTCTGTCTTTGTGAACTTGACCGCATCAAAAATGAAAACAAAACTCAGTTTATACTTGACTCACAGACATGAGAAATATATCTATAGAAATGTCAAGCTATTGTCAACTAAATCAAGTGGAAAACAAATATTCTCAAATCAGCTATGTAATCCATATGAAACGTACATATAGATGATGAGTCAGTATCGTCGACTTAATCTCTGCAGCCGAAAAAACAGAAAACATCATTAATAAATTATTAAAATATTTAGACAGTCTCCTTGTTTTTTTCACGACACTGATTAGCCTATGTGTTATATATAGGCAATTAAATGCTCATTATTATGAATTATATGGCTTATTAATGTACACGTGCAATTAGTCGACTACTTGTATAAAGGGATAGTTCACCCCAAAATGAAAATTTTGTCATCATTTACTCACCCTCAAGTTGTTCCAACCCTGTATAAATTTCTTTGTTCTGCTGTACACAAAGTATACACAAAGGAAGATATTTGGAAAAATGTTTGTAACCAAGCAGAAATCACTGATGACCATAGTATTTTTTCCCCCTACTATAGTCAATGGGGGGCGAGATCTGCTTGGTTCCAAACATTCTTCCAAATATCTTCCTTTGTGTATACTTTGTGTACAGCAGAACAAAGAAATTTATACAGGTTTGGAACAACTTGAGGGTGAGTAAATGATGACAGAATTTTTGGGTGAACTATCCCTTTAAATAGGGCTGGGTGATATAGCGCATGCGACTGTCACGCGCATTTCATCAGTAAAGCCGGTTCCCTGATTACCGCTAAATCACCATCACCTGCTTCCAAATGGAGCGCTATTTAATAGACAGAACCGTAGTTCACTTACAAGCTACGCAATATCGCGTTCATTATCGAAGGCGATTCATCTGCGATAAAAGCAAAAAAGTCTTGAAATGTTAATGTATTTACAATATGGATTATATTTTTAAATATGTTTAAAACTTACTTTAAAACTTTGCAAACAGCAGCAAAAAAAAAAAAAAAGGCAGTGCATAAACATCCCCCTCAAACAAGGCATGATGGGACAGACATCTTCAGCCAGTCTCGCTAGAAGAACAGGACACTGACATCTGCTCATCACCATAACAACTGAACTTGAACCACCAACCTTGGCTGATCTCATCTAAATAAACAAAAAGAGAGACGAGAGGTCCGGCCCCATCACAAACACACAGAAAGAGAGAGAGGAGGAAGAGGAAGAAGAGCATATGATAGACAGCAAAACAGAGCAGCTTTCTTTATGCAGCCCTGATCATGTGCTTGACAGTAGTTCAGGGTGAACTTACAGCTGGATGACCAGGGGCACAGAGACCGAGAGAGCGAGAAGGACAGCCAGAAACAGAGAGAGAGGGAGTTTTGACAGTAAAATTACCACAAGCATACCAATGAGCGTTCAATAGGCCACCGCTCACAACCAAAACTGTGTGTGTGGGTTGGTAAAGGCAGAAGAGACAGTAATGAGAGGCCAGTGTCACGCACCAGTGACCATTCAAGCGCTCGCACTCGCTCTCACTTTCACTCCTCCTGCACCTCACCTTGAAACAACTAGACATTTGACAAGGTGTCATTTAACCTGTTAGTATGGTCATGCCACTCTTGAAAAATGCCAACAAAAGTTGTGACGAAGTGAAGAAAACAATGGCCATGTATAAACTGCACAAATGTCACTCCTTTTCCTAAATGCTTATTGCTATTCAGTTCACAAAGAGTTTGGTCAATTACAGGAATGACAAACGTGCTGAAAAAAATCAGAAAGTGACAAAATCTACAAAAAATATTTTACTTTGGTAAAAACAGCTTCCTCTATATAGGACAAACAAACAATTTGAAAAATTGATTGATGAATGGAAAAACAGTTTCAAACTGGTTAAACAATTGACATTTGTGTTTCTAGTTTACAACTGTGAGCAGTCAAAATGTTGCAATGGTTATAACTGTCAATCATCCCCATTTTGGGAACCCCTGTATTCCATATTTGCACACACACACACAAACTAACTCACACACACTCATTTGAATACATTTTCTGCAGTAACATTATATTTTGCTCATCATTAGGTGATGACTTAATTTTCAATCCTAAAAATTTTAAAGATTTATTTTCCAAACTGGTTAAACACAAACCCCGTCCTGCAGCCGATTTCATTGGTCAACTCAATTATGCAGTCACCTGTCAAGAAAAGTTCAGATTTCAGAAAAATCACGATTATCAGTATTTGCTACCAATGATTTGATACCAATGCAAACCAAACCATTTTGGTGACCACTGACTTATATTATATAGACAGTAATTTCTCAAAATATCTTTATGATCCACAGAAGAAAGACATTCACAAAATGACAGAATTTTCATTTTTGGTTGAACATAGATATGCTTTAATTCCATCCTAAACAAGTAATAAGATCACAGGGGTTAAAAAAAAAAAAAAAAAAAAAAAAAAAAAATTTGGAACAACATTTTTAATGTGAGGATCAATCCCCTTAAAGGTTTAGTTGACTTTAAAATGAAAATTACCCGATGATTTACTCACCGTCAAGCCATCCTAGGTCTATAGCTTATGAATTTCTTCTTTCAGATGAACACAATCAGAGTTATATTAATAAACACCCTGATGCTCCCAAGATTTATAATGGCAGTGCACAGAAACCACTTGTTCAAGCTCAAATAAGTGCATCCGTCCATCATAAATGTAGTACACACGGCTCCAGGGGGTTAATAATGCCTTCTGAAGCGAAGCAATGCTTTTGTGTAAGAAAAATATCCATATTTAACACATTATAAAGTAAAATAACGTAAATTAAGCAACATACTACTGGTATTACCCTATACGCCATGACGTACTACGTTATACGTCATATAAGTAAGTTCGATTTTAAACAAAAGTAGAATCCGTATGGCCGTTTGGCTGGAAGCTAGTTATTTTACTTATTAACGTGTTAAATATGGATATTTTTTCTTACACAAACGCATTGCTTCGCTTCAGAAGGATTTTATTAACCCTCCGGAGCCATGTAGAGTAGGGCTGTCAAACGATTAATCACGATTAATCGCATACAAAATAAAAGTTTGAGTTTGCTTAATATATGTGGGTGTACTGTGTGTAATTATTATGTATATATATAAATACAAAAACATCCATGTATATATTTGAGAAATATTTGCAAGTATATGTATTTATTTATATTTTATATAATTTATATTATATATAAATACATTTTTTGTACATAAATAACATATTTCTCTTAAATATATACATTAATTTGTGTGTATTTATATATACATATTATTTACACACATTACTCACACATATATTATGCAAACTCAAACTTTTATTTTGTATGTGATTAATCGCGATTAATCGTTTGACAGCCCTAATGTAGAGTACGTTTATGATGGATGGATGCACTTTTTTGAGCTTCAAACAGGTGGTTTCTGTGCACTGCCATTATAAAGCTTGGGAGCATCAGGGTGTTTATTAATATAACTCTTGACTGTATTCGTCTGAAAGAAGAAAGTCATATACACCTAGGATGGCTTGAGGAATGACAAATGTGCTGTAAAAAATGTGAGTAAATCATGGGGTAATTTTCATTTTAAAGTGAACTAATCCTTTAATACAATATGAGCATCCAAAATCCGATATAAAATTATTATTATTAGATTAGATATTTTTCGTCTTTTATTATTTTTTTTAATTAATTTATTTTATTTATTTTTTTCATTATAAGCAACAGCAGGTATATCCATCAAATTCATCTGAGAAGCATCTAAAAGCTTCCTGTTTCTCTCTTTAAATCCATTGCCTGTGCGAACCCAGCAGTAGGTTGGCAGGGCAGGATACATTTTCCTGTCTGGCGCATGCAGACATAAGCACAGCCTTCCAACTGGCACAACTATGGGGCAGTGCCTCGTCACCCATTGGGCATCCACACACACACACACACCAGGTGCTCAGGCCCACTTTCACTTCCCTCATTTATAGAACATAACTTATGATGTACAAATTAAGAGTTAGTGTTTACAGGCTCTAGTGAAAGTGGCCTCCTGTAGTTCGAGTAAAAGAGGGACTTTGGACTGGCAATAGGAAGCAGATGTTGGGCAAAGGGCTGCCATTAGCTAGTTTCCCTTTACAAGAAAAGGTGAGCTATTACACAAGAAAATAAATTCACAAATAAACAGCAAAGAAGGGGCCTGCTGTTCAGTTGAGCAGCCAGATGGAAAAATTATACAGTGATTTTTCTTCTTTTTTCTTTTTTCTTTTTTAAATTCCATGTTGTTGCATTATGTAATGTTAAAAAAAGTAAACAAATATAATAACTATAATATATAACTAAATTATTTATAACATATGAAAAGAAAAGACTCTTAATAGAATTAAAAGACAGCTGATGAACAGATTGAATTTAGGCTTATATTCACACATAAACATTCATCAACTCGCACATCAGTTGTGATAAACGGAAACTCAAGCATGT
Source organism: Chanodichthys erythropterus (assembly GCF_024489055.1). Classification (NCBI taxonomy): domain Eukaryota; kingdom Metazoa; phylum Chordata; class Actinopteri; order Cypriniformes; family Xenocyprididae; genus Chanodichthys; species Chanodichthys erythropterus. The sequence goes on along the minus strand of NC_090231.1, from coordinate 29,587,908 downwards.
TTGCATGATGCATTTGAGAACCAATGAGGTTCATTCTCATGTGTTACGCAGCACATTTGAGCTTCTGGAAGAGTTTTTTTCTTGTTTCGGTTAAGCTTCTGTGAGTAAAAGCCTAAATTAAATCTGTTCATCATATAAAGTGATCGAGTCTCTTCAGAAGATTTGGACTAAATCGCTCGATTAATATGGATTAGTTTTACGATCTCTTTATGAACTTTTTGAAGCATCAAAGTGGTGGTCGCATAGCTGTCAATGAAGGGACAGAAATCTTAGATTTCATCAAAAAAGATCTTCATTTGTGTTCCGAAGATGAAAGAAAGTCTTACAGGTTTGGAATGACATGAGGGTTAGTAATTAATAATGACAGAATTTTCATTGTTGGGTGACTTAAACTGTTGATGTCTAGGTTACAAGGTCAATCTTATGTTTATTCAAAGCTTTTCTAAGGTGATCCTATTGTAATTGATCACATTGATTATTGACTATACATCACCACTGATCAGCCAATAGCTGCCAAATCAACCCTTATGTATGTGCCAGACCTCCCCCTTGAGCCATACGGCTGACAGAGGCACGTTTGGTTCTTACTTCATGCATTTATCCAATTGGGTGTAGAGCTGGTCACATAAAGGTGAAAAACAAATATAAAGCCAATCTACTGTAATGCACTACACACAAATACAGTATAACAGCATAAAACATAGCTGCATTTGACGAGGCTCTCAAAACTAAAAACAGGTGGCATATTGGATGATGTTGACAGCCTTTTTGTGATCGGATCTTATGAGTATGCATGATCAAGAATAAATAACTCCTTTCAAGTGACATTTTAAAACAATAAGTGGATCTCAACACAAAAACTAAATGTTAGAATGAAGGTAAAATCTTTAGTGTCAATGGCAAATCTCACCCTATGACTCATAAAACCAATTACAATCTCAGACAGTCTATAAAAAGAATATAAAAGCTGATAAAGCAGCCCTTTTAAGAAGAAGAAACAAGTCTACTGAAGCCCAACTTTAGGAATTAATGTCTTTATAAAAATTACATTATAAAATAGAACCATAAAAATGGTCAGACATCTAACAGGATGTTCATAATGTGCATAATATGGGCCTATAATACAACCCCACATGAATATCTGATAAACAAAGCATGAACAACAGCCTATAATGGTTATTTCATAATCATTATTCTTAATAAATGCAAATAAGTTATAATGGAAATGATGGAAATAACCATAAAAGGCATTTAGGGGATATGAGTGTGTGTGTGTGTGTGTGTGCGTGTGTGCGTGTGTGCGTGTGTGCGTGTGTGCGTGTGTGCGTGTGTGTGTGTGTGTGTGTGTGTGTGTGTGTGTGTGTGTGTGTGTGTGTGTGTGTGTGTGTGTGTGTGTGCTTTTGTTTATATTACATTGTGGGGACCAAATGTCCCCATGATGTAATATAAACCTGAGTTCACCTACATCGTGGGGACCAGCCAGCGGTCCCCACAATGTAAATGGGTTTATAAATCATATAGAATGAGTTTTTGTGAAAAAGTAAAAGTTTGCACAGTTTCCTGTGAGGGTTAGGTTTAGGGGTAGGGGCAGGGTAGGGGGATAGAATGTACAGTTTGTTCAGTGTAAAATGCATTGAAGTCTATGGAAAGTCCCCACAATTCACAAAAACAAACATGTGTGTGTGTGTGTGTGTGTGTGTGTGTGTGTGTGTGTGTGTGTGTGTGTGTGTGTGTGTGTGTGTGTGTGTGTGTGTGTGTGTGTGTGTGTGTGTGTGTGTGTGTGTGTGTGTGTGTGTGTGTGTGTGTGTGTGTGTGTGTGTGTGTGTGTGTGTGCGTACACTGGACCTCTTGATGATATAAAGGTGAAAAGCTTCACAACAAACAAATCAACCTTAATCCACACATCGGATCAATGCGACTGCTATAGGCCTCAGGGTCGCCTTATATTACTCCTCAAACTTCATATTCACTCATTGATTTGCTTTTCAAAATAGTATATCACTGAGCTCCAATGGGAGAATGGATAGAGACAGGGGCCAGGGTCAAGCACAGCTCGCATACATGTTAGCGTAATATTGATGTCCCAGCAGAAAGAAATGACTAAATATCCAGATCAATATCTAGTTTCCCTGCAACAGCAGAGCAACGAGGTGGGGAAATATAAATATACATCTTTATGACCACAGAAGCCATCATAATGAGAGAGCTGAATGAATGTTTCCCTTAAGGTGAAGTGTTTGATTAGCGGAGGGCAGAGGTTAGTGCCGATATGCTGATACAGGAAAATGAGACTGATGGCTCAGGCCAGGCAGGGGCTGCGGAGATGACAGCAGAACAGGGCTGAGCTAAAGTAAGGCCTGTTCGTACTTGTTAATCGAGCTTTAAGTCATTAGTGATGAAGCGGATTTCATCATCAGGTGCTAAGGGCTTACGGAAGGAACTGGAGCATTCATTAAAAATGTTCTCAAAGAACATTGGGTAATCTAAGCATGTAACTCATCGCTCTTTTAAAGGTTACATAAGCACACATTTTCATCTTAAACACAATGAAATCTGGCCTAAAGATAATTCTTGGTTCATTTCATATCGTTCAAAAGTTTGGGTTCAGTAAGATTTTTTTAGTTTTGGAAAGATATTAATACTTTTATTCAGCAAGGATGCATTAATTGATGACAGAAAATGTATTATTTTACAAAAATTATTTTTCAGTTCAAAATTTTTTTTTTTTTTTTTTTATTATTTTACTGCCTATTTTGTGGCATCATTAAATATGAACCGATTTAGGCTCCGGACCCTTTAAATTCTCATGCTCCCCTTGCCTTAACAGTGCATAAACAAAGTTTACACAGCTAATATAACCCTCAAAATGGATCTTTACAAAGTGTTCGTCATGCAGCATGTCTAATCGCGTAAGTATGGTATTTATTTGGATGTTTACATTTGATTCTGAATGAGTTTGATAGTGCTCCGTGGCTAAAGCTAACATTACACACTGTTGGAGAGATTTATAAAGAATGAAGTTGTGTTTATGAATTATACAGACTGCTGGTGTTTAAAAAAATGAAAATAATGACGGCTCTTGTCTCCGTGAATACAGTAAGAAACTATGGTAACTTTAACCACATTTAACAGTACATTAGCAACATGCTAACGAAACATTTAGAAAGACAGTTTACAAATATCACTAAAAATATCATGTTATCATGGATCATGTCAGTTATTATTGCTCCATCTGCCATTTTTCGCTATTGTTCTTGCTTGCTTACCTAGTCTGATGATTCAGCTGTGCACAGATCCAGACATTCATGGCTGCCCTTGTGTAATGCCTTGAACATGAGCTGGCATATACAAATATTGGGGGCGTACATATTAATGAGCCCGACTGTTACGTAACGGTCGGTGTTATGTTGAGATTCGCCTGTTCTTCGGAAGTCTTTTAAACAAATGAGATTTATATAAGAAGGAGGAAACAATGGAGTTTGAGACTCACTGTATGTCATTTCCATGTACTGAACTCTTGTTATTCAACTATGCCAAGATAAATTCAATTTTTAATTCTAGGGCACCTTTAAAAAGCAGCAAAACTGTTTTCAGCATTAATAATGACAAAATATAATAATAAAGATTACAAAGGTCAAATCGGCCAAATCAGCATATTACAATGATTTCTGGAGGATCATGTGACACTGAATACTGGAGTAATGATGCTGAAAAAAAAAGAAAAAGTAAGATTTATTCAAATATAAAAAAAAGTTATGTTAAATTGTAATACTACTTAACAATATTACTATTTTACTGCATTTTTAATCAAATAGATGCAGCCTTTACAAACATTTGAAAGGTAGTTTAATGAAATTTGGGGCCATATTGGGCCACCAATGCTGCATCAGAGTAAAAGAATGAAAGAAATATATTAATATTTTAATAAATAAAAAAGACAATGAAACACTTGTTACCTTTACTGTTCTATATTTAAAAAAAAACCTATATAAAAACAATAAATGTGTAAATTAATAATGAAATAATAATAAAAAACAATAAAAAAAAAAGATCTGAAATGAGTTAAGAGTTAAGTGTGAAAATAAAAATCTGCTTCCTTTTTTTTTTTTTTTTTTATGTAGTGTTGTCAGATCAGTCGTTCTTTAATTGAAAACATTTTCACCAGGAGTCCAGTAAAACACTTGATCAAGGATTTGGCAAGGCAGGTGTTTTTACTTGCCATTTAGCAGATGGCTTCACCAATGGATATGGATCAGCCTAGACTTATTTACAGCTCCAAACCATTAGAAAAGTCAGCGGCACACACATGGTTCAACTGAACACAGACTAACTACTATAAAAAAGGAAGAAGCGCAGATGATGCGTTACCTCTTAATTAAACAAACACCTATGCCTGTACTTAATCACTCTGTCCACTCACTCTCCCTCTGTGTATCATAAAACAAAAGAGGCCTGACTAAGGGGACATTCAATGACCACAATCCAACCCTCGACCCTTAAATCACAGACTTTGCAGGGTCTTGTGCAGGGCCTGTGGGAAGAGAGCAGGGTGGGCTGTGGGTAGCAGCAGTGGAAAGACTGACACGGTGTTGTGGCAGTAAGTAATGCACGTGTGGATTAGCGGTATGATGGCCTGATCAATACCAGCGGTTCCAGCCATTAGGAATGCGGCAGAAAACGACCCCCTATGGCAATAAAGCACAGTGTCCGCCTGCTACTTCATTTGCTGCCTCCATTAGTGTAATGGTATCATTATCAACTGTGGCAGTATTTTTTTCTAACACTCCCACCCTCCCTCGTTCCCTCGACTGTTTTTTCGTCTTTTCAGATTTCAGGAATCAGAAGTCATGAGCTACACTACACTGCCTCCATATTTTCTTTCATTTTTTCTTTCTTTTTCATCACCGGATATAAATCTGCCCCTAGCGTGGCTTGAACACCGGTCTAATTATGTATTCCTGAGTGTGTTTTATGTGGCTGTCCGACACTGTTTCTCTATTATGGACTCATTAATAGGACGTAGGCGTACGGTGACGAACAGAGAGGGGGAAAACGACAAGGGGGGCAGAAAAGCTGCTGATTACGCCGAAAGTGACACCACCTCCCGCTAAAACACCAGCTCCGACATGACAGCGGCTCGGCATTAGGACCTATAAATCGTTACTTTAACACTAATTTACAGAGGAACATTTTGTGGGAGAAATTGATTAATCAAGACTGGCTGTGTGGCCTCATAATCAGGCCTGAACTCAACCTAGCTGTTAATTTAACAGAATCGCCAAGGGGAACACAAAACATTTTAATGAGTGTTCAGGAACGAAATAGCCTAAACAGCTTTCCCCAGCAAAACACACGAGCCGAGAAAGCCAATGAGCCGAGAACTCTCTGAAAGATGGGACGGGAGGAGTGAAAGCCTCTGAACATCTGGCAACCCTCTGTGCTCCTCACGTACACTGCTGCTGTGAAATAATGCAATTCATTATTTAAAAAAAAAACAAAAAACTTTTATTTGTTTATTTAACTACTATTTTTTTAGTATGTTTATTTATTTAATCAAATGCACTATTCATCACAGTACAAGCTGAACATAATATGCAGTCATCAACAAAGTTGTGGGTGTGAAGAAATAAAACATGCTCAACAGATGGAAGAAAACAACAAGAAAGCGCTTTTCCAATTCATAACTGTAAGGAAAGAAAAACAACAGGGCCCACATACCTCTGCAAATGCAATAAAATGGCCAAAATGGCATTTATGATTTCAGTGGGATATTTGTGGTCACCCTGGCAATATTAAAATAGCAACTCTGATTGTCCAATGTCTCTGACCATCCATTTTGGGTTGAAGGCCATGTAAGGTGACTTTTAGCCTTAAGCATGAAGTCAGTTTTTAAAAGGGTATTAGCCAATAGTCTTCCTCTTTTAGTGCATGATAATGGAAGTGGTCTTTTAAAAAAATTATAATAATAATAACAAAAAAAATCATACACATGTGCCACATATGGTTAGGAAATGCCTGGCAGAGCTGAACTAAGGATAAATATAATTCCTTTTTGAGACGGATAGTTCACAGGCCCTCTGCTGACATCCATCCACATCCTACAGTTATTGGGCATAAATGCACACATGTTTATGGCTGAGACAACAATGTACTCCCTTTTATTTATTAAAATGATTAAATGGACTTGCATTTTATATTGAGGAACCACAGGAATCCACACACCAATCACTCAGTCTAGCTGATCTGCGGTTTCTGCCCTGATCCATTTTTTTTGTGAAGGAGAGAGATAAGATGGGGAAGGGTAGCAGAGCTGTCAGTCTGTATGTCTGCTGTACAGACCCAAAACTAGCTGGATCAAGTTCTCAAGAAGTCAGAGACTCATCTGGTCCCTGTGGCAGCTGCAATAATGTGGAGGAACCACATACTACATAGATTCCCTGCTGTCAGACATGAACCAAAAGCATGCATCAGAGTGAGCTGAACAAAACTGAACAAAAGAAAGAACAAGGAGTGGAAAATTAATTGTATGGTTCAAGAAAGTGAGAACTGATGAGAAATAGGCTGCTGACTTTACTTCTAATAACTTCACTAACTACTCACAAATCAAACTACAGTCATTTGAAAAGCAAACAAAATGCCAAATTATTAAATGTATTTTGATTATCAAAACCAAAGCATCTTAATCACAGACAAGATCAGAAAGTGACGTCAACTTGTTAAAGCTGCAGTCCGTGATTTTTCCTCTTTGTCGCCATCTCTGTTTGAAACCTGCAATTGCAGTCATATGCGGAACAGTTATCTGTACGCGTGTTGTGCATTGGCACAGCTCGTCAGCGCGGATGAATCTAACACTTGGTGTGGATACTGCACTTCAGAATCACAGATTCTACGTCTTGAAAGTATGACCAATATCAGAATTTTCACTGAAAAATATAATCTGAACAAGTAACACATCTGCCACTTTTGACCAACTGAGGAAAAAAGTATTAGGCCTACAATAATTAGTGCTGCCAAAGATGATTAAATCTAACGATCGCTTAACTCGGATCATGCCAAACCGTGCAAATTATTATTACTGTTATACTTTGTTCTCAAATCGTTAATGTTAACATCAGCATTACTATGACTATGTGTATTTAGTGTATATTAGCGTTACCTGTAGATTTCAATTTCTGTAGCCACTCAACAGTCCAAAGTCTTTTGCTTTTTGACTATGGGCAAATCTCCAGTTGTCACTGATGATTGTCATTTGGATCTTTCTGGATTACAATCCACCATCAAAATGATAAGTTTAATTATTTCAGCTGCTGTGAGAAAAGGCTATAAATGATCCGCTACCAGCTGCATCCTCACGTGATAAAACCGACTAGCCTGGACTCCTTCCTTTCTGTTTACGGATGTGACGTAATGACGCACAGACGAACTGCTGCATGCTCAATTTTCCCGCGGAAGTCCAACATGTCGCTCTTATTATAAAACATTATTACAAGCTTACCATTGTGAATGGAGACAAGATAATGAGATAGTTTTGAACACTGGCTGGTTATGTACTTGCTCAAAAATTGATTTTGGATAATTTTTAACCAAAAAAAAAGTTACGGACAGCTTTAAGTATTGTAAATACATTTAACATTTTTAAATATGCCAGCCTGTTAAACATAACTTACTTCCATTCAACAAAACAGTAAACAATTATTAGAGTCTTTATTTATTTATTTATTTATTTTTCATTTTATTTTATTTTTTTTTAATGGGGCAATGGTTGCTCCTGGAATCGATTTTTCGGGCATTCTGCTCCTTTAAGAGGACATTTTTTTCTATGCACATAAAAAAAAAAAACAGTGTAATCATTTATGTCAAAGATGCGTTTATGTTGTGATAAAGACCAATATGTCACTGTATACTTTCAGTACCAACAAGCTTCTCAAAATGACACACCGACAAAGTAACGGAACTTGTTCAGATAAATACAGCTGCAACACAACCTATTACAGTCTCTGCTAAATTACAAACACGACCTATTCATTTCCAGACCAGCTCATGGATGAATCACCCCAGACCAAAAACACGACACATGCGCTTTAATAAATAAGTAAAATCAATTAGGAATAGTTGGTTTAGCAGAGACACCTGTAAAAAGACAGACACCTGGACACGCGTCTTCTCTTTACTTCATTCATTAGCACCATGATTGAACGCACTGTAATGCCGCCACAGAAGCCATTTCAGCAAAGTCAGTGTGTGGCAGTCATGAGAAAACACTCCCCCCGCTGTGCCTCAACACACACTCGTGTGCCGGATGACTGTGTACACACACAGACAGAACTCTTGCGATAAAAGAAAGGAAACATTTCAGGAGCAATCAGCAGCATCACATGCGCACTTCAAATGAACACACAGAACCAACCAGCGCATGCAATACCGCAACGGGCACACTGGACGGTGTATCACAAACTCCACAACTACATGTGGTGCTTGGCTAACTGAGAGAAAACTACAAGCGATACCTTTCTCCTCTTTTCCCTCTCACTGTCATCCGATCTTTTCATGTTCCTGAAGTACTGTTTACGCTGCCTCGGTTTCATAGCGCGCCGTGCTGGGGTATGTAGTCCTCAGATTGTGCCGATAGCGTGTGAAAATTTTCTTGAGTGGATGTAAATATACACTTAGCGATGTTTATGAATTTTTAGGAAACTGGTATGGCAATGGACATGGTGTTGTTACTTTATATTGGTGTTTTATTTTTAAGTCGTCCCGAGCATTCCGGTTAGGACTGCGTTTCCCAGAATCCTCGCGCCAGGAAAAACCATGCTTGTAATTTGAGTAGAACCGGAAGTGGATATGGGCGAAAAGCTCCGCAGTTGTGTGGAGGAGAGAGATTTTATGTAGCGCTAGACCTGATGTTAAAATAATGGTTGTTTTTACTAAATGTGTAGACTAGTATGTATTAATAATGTGTAACTATCTGATAAAGTGACTTACCCTTCAGTGAATAATGGAAACTCAGCTTAGAATAGAGTTTAGGTATAACCAAGTTATATGCATATTCAGAATACTTATTAATATCACAGTTTTGTGACCAGGTTTTGTGACCTTTTCAATGTTATTTAAATAAATGCAATATAACAAAAACAAATGTTCATTATTTTTAGTATTAAATATTGTATTAAGTGTGTGTATTAAAAAATAAAAATATTCTTCCATAAAACAATCTACATTTGACTTGGTGGATACAAAATGGCCATTCATGCATTTTATTCATATTTCATGTTAATCATATATTGCTTATGATTTATCAATATTATTTTTGATTTCATATATTCATGTAATCCTATTTCATAAAACAATAATACATATTTACAATCTATGATAAAGACAATAATGGGATAAAGAAAAACTTTATTGCCTTTTGTTTTATCACAGATTGTAAATATGTATTGTTATGTATTTGTGTGCGGGTTTTTTAGCATTGAGTTTTTTTTTGTTGTTTTTTTTTGTTTAAACTATGGAATGCTATGATATCAATGAGGAAAAATTATTTGAGTTGTTTTTCCTGCTTAAAATTGGACACTTTAACAATATCAATAAACATTTTCATAAATTTTTAATTTATTAATTTTTTGTAGGCAACATTGTACCACAATGGACAAATTAAAGCATTTGGCATTTTCATTTCACATAGAAAAAAGAAATATATTTATTGAAAACATTGATTTCTTTAACTAGACACTTGAACAAACAAATTTATCCAGTTTTAAAAGTTCATATTTAATAAAAAGTAACATTTTATATCCAGCTGTTGCTCTCAGGCATTGTACCATCGTGGAACACAAGTATTACCAAACCATATTACTATGTTATTATATCAAGTTATAATATCCTTCTTCATCCTCATCTCCATCTTCTCTCTCAACTCTCTCCCTGATGGACTGTCACTATGACCTCATCTTCCTCATCACAGTATATGACCCCTCATCAACTGCCAGTGATACCTGTGTTTTATACCTTTATGAAGTGCAATAGAAAATGTGCAGATCATAATATATACAGATATAGTATGTGAAATACTATTCTTATAAGTGCATTACAACATCATGCGGAAATGCAAATATATTTAGATAATACTCTTTTCCTTACAAATATAATGTTGTCTTGAGGCAACACATAGTTTTTTTGTTATTTTCTCTAAAACATTTGATGATATATAATGTAAAGTTCTTGAAAATACTTCTTTACTTGCCACTGAAGGTGATTCATATTTTCAGGGGTTCAGAGGGTTTTAAACACCATGCACTACAAATAATGGTAAGATCAAGTTTGTCAAAGAAATAAGTCCTCATCAACTTCTTCGACTGACTGGATCTCATTGCATCAGACTGAACTTGGACTACACGTGAATCAAATTTGACCAAAATATGTAAATAACACATATTAGGATCAAATTAAAACACATTTTCCTTGAGGGTTGCCTTAGAGCCCCTGAACTGATCTGATTATATCACTATGGTTTTCAAGTTTGACTCAAGGCTCACAGGTGGGTGTAGTTTCTTTGGACAATAGAGAGTAAATTAATAATAAATGATTATACCATGATTAGATTTAATAACACATAGCTGAGTTAAAACAGAGCAGCTCAGCCACTGTTTGTACTCTCCTGAGGTTTGTCCTTGCCTTCAATGAATGGAAATCAGAAACAGAGCTTTGCAGCTCTTACAAAAATAGTCATCGTGCTTTGAGCATATTCCAAAAAGTTAGTCTTTGCCAGGTCTCTTACAACCTCTTCTCCAGCCTTTGCCCAGGTGCTGTACAGCTGAAGACAGAAGGGCCCCAAAGCAGGATATTCCATTTTCCAAAAACACCACTTTGAGCTGTAATAGAATATGTAGCAGCATTTGTGTATGACATGGACATAACCCCCTCTGAGCGTCTGAGGTCAACAGATATCTCGTAATGCATGTGAAGCAGTGTTGAAAAGCACTCCGCTGGTTCCCAGTTTCAGCCGAGGACAAAAAGCCCCGCTCTGTGAAAGATATACAGGCACGAGCCCCGCGGAGGGCCAGGGGGGTATTAAAAGGTTTCAAAACACCTGCTATGTATTAGCATTACAGACTTTGATCAGTGTCTTCATTAGACTTCTTTGTAATCTCTCTTCTTTTATGATAGGGCTGAGCCAGGCGAGCCTGGTACGCAGATTGAACACATGTGTTCTCTTCACCTGTCTTGTAAAAAGCTCAAAGCACTCATACTTTCAAAGATTTCAGTGTCTCTGTCATCTTGTTGCAATAAACAGGAGGGCTCTTTTGATTCCTATTTATAACCTACATTTCCGCCCTTCTCTTTTAGCTTTGGAGGGAAATATGTGTTTGAAAAATACCTTGAGCAAAGTGGCTCCATATGGATATAAGAGCATAAGCACATGTGTCTATGGGGGATTCTTTTGTAAGCTAATGGAAAGGAAATTATTATTCTGTCATAGCTTTATTAGGAAACAAAAGTTCATGTCTGTTTATGCTTCACATCCAATCATTCAATTAACGTTTCTTTAGGGTGTGCGTGTTAAACCGGTCTCCGTATATTACATCTGTCAATCAAGGCTTGTTTAAACGCTCACCAGCGGGACTTTGCAGACCCAGCAGTGGCGGATTGTGTCTTTGAGCCGGTGCCTGTCAGCCTGCTCTGCATCCAATCATCCATCTCATCATGTTCAAGAATACTTTTAATACGTGATCAGCAACTTAAACGCAGGTTGAGGGGCAGCGCGCTTTCAGATGTGGTACAAGCTCGGGTTCAAGAAAAAAAAAAAAGACGGAAGACGGAAAACTTTGAACTCCTGCAGCTCATCAAATCCTCCTTGTCTTTTGTCTGGCCAATTCTCTGTTCTCACTTTTCAACATGGGGGATGTTATGTGTTATTGTGCAGCGGATGACCCTCCAACGGGCCTGTGTTTTACCAAAATATAATAGGCATGTAAAAAAGAGAGAGAGAGACTGCACAGGGTTGAAATCAAAGGTGAAAAAGAGCCTTGTGCCAGAAAAACAATAAGGAACATTAAAGACAAATTCAGTGACCGTTGTGCTCAGCTCAAATATTAGAACCAGAACCTGCTACATGGTTTGGAAAACAGCTTGTAACTAAAAGCAGTCTCTCCTTTGAATAATAATAGGTTTCCCTTTGAGCGCATACAGTATATTGGGCCACCTATACTTTAATGTAGCATTATCAAGTTGTGATGTGGTTTATTCTAAAGGGTTGGTAAAGTCTGGTAAAACACACACACAGTAATGGGGGTCAGACATTAAGGCTGTTGTTCAAGATTGCTAAAGACCAATTTTGTCCTCCCCACATCCTGTCCGTGACTATTTTCTCAGTGTCCTCCGTGGTGTGCCTGGGAGAAAAGGGAGGCCTTTTGAGTTTTATTTGTATTGAGTGGGCATATGGAACAGGCATGTGCCTCCCCATGCCCTAACCTTCAATGATAAGCTGTAGGAAACTGTTATTTGTCAGTGCTATAAAGAAGATTGCTGCCCAGTGGTTTCAATTAACTTCAAAGCGCTCTTCCCAGGCAGTAATAGTTATATCAAAACCTGAACTGTATTATTTAGGTTCCACACTGGAGCTCTCAGAATGATTATGCACCCTTTTCAAAAGAGATTTTCTTTTCTTGCTGACTTTATGCATTCCTGCCTCTCGAAGGGATCCCCCCCTGTTCTCAGTTTTATTTTCATATTCCTGTTTGTATGCCCCACCTTTAAAGCTCTCGGATGTCAGAGGGCCTGTGGCACTGGAAAGTCTGGGTACAAAACATAATTAGTGTTTCAAGGACCATACATTCTCAGAAAAAAAAAAAGAGACAAAAGGTGTCACTAGGGCACTACCCTTTCAAAAGGTACTCATTTGTGCATTTCAGGTGCTAAAATGCACCTCTCTGAAGTAAATAAAAAGATACTGCCCAAGTGGCAGCTTTTGTACTTTTTTTTTTTTTTTTTTTTTTTTCTGAGAGTCTATGAAGCTCTACAAACATTATTAGTCTCTGATTTACAGCACCTTGTAATAGTTTGTGAAATAAGGGTTAACAACCCCTTCTTTGAATGTCACGGTGGCCCTTTTTGTTGGATCCGTGTTCAGATCTGGCACAACCTTTGGCTTATGTACACAGAATCAGGCAACCAGGGCCTATAAAAATGATTCACAAAATACATGCACTAAATACATGTTGATTAAGCCCCCTATAAATGATCACACACGCACCACAGGAAAAAGCCTGATGGCTGCTGAAGGAAGAGCGTGCAGCCTGCCGTTAGATGTGGCGTACCTCCTTGGCTAGGATCGCTTCCAGACGCCATCAGAGGGGGCAGTTTTGCTAGAGCTGTGATTTGAATACCATGATCGGTGAACAGTTTTATAGGAAATCCATTAAAATGTGAGGTTTGACATACAAAAGAGCCCTGTTTTAAAACTCATGCCCAATGTCAGGCTGAAAGACATTATAAAATTCTATATATACAGAAGCACACATCTTTTCTGTGTGTCTGTGCCTCGTATGCTAGTCCTAATGGTGAAGGTTAAGCCACTGAAGCGGTTGCCCTGGAATGACTGCTTTTATTCATGCATTACTGCAGTAGGTTGAAGTCATCTGCCTTCTACACAAAACATTGTTCTGAGTTTTCAAAGGGAAAGTAAGGGCACATCGCTGCAGATCAACAAATGCCATCCTTCTGCTTGATCTCTTTGTCCTGGCAGCTTCTACAAAATATTTGAAATCTCAGTTCTATACAACCTCCTCAGATCAAAGCCTCTTCAAAATGAAAGCTGAAGAACAATAATGGAATAATTAAGAGGTAAATGAATATTAAAAGCAAACTCTTTGAACCCAAATGTTTTGGGTTATTTTTATGAGGGCTTCTCTGGACTCCATTGTGCATTTTTTCCCATGATGCACTGTGCACGAGCCATTACCAAAGTGCAGAGGGCAAAAAAAGGAGAAGTACTAAATAAAAACTGCAAAATTAAATGTTTTATTGTTGTCACTAAAGCTGGTGACATGCTTTTTGATTCCTTATTCAAGAGTCAATGCTTTTGTATTAAGAGAGATAAATGGAGAAAAAAAAAGGTGACAGAACTCTAAGCAATTATAAACCCAAGTAGTATTCAACAGCAGGCCTTATTTAAATGTAAAATAATAAATCTGTCAGTGATCAGAAAGGTTCACTGAGAACTTGACATGAGAATTGCACAGAAAAAAAAAGGTTATTCTGCAGTGTGACATATTTGTTTTACTACCACTATTTTTAAACTTTGCATTTTACACAGAACCAAGAGATTATTATCAGAACATAACTGCACACCAATAATGAAAGGTAAGAAGCAGATTTTTAAAATGAATGTATATGGACTATAATTAATCTACACAACAGAATATATAATTAATTTCATATTATCTTGAAATTATACTGAAAATACGTCAGTCATGTCGAGCAAAGAGTGATGACACGCATGCTTAGTAGAGTTCTCTGCCTGCCTGAATGGAGAAAAGAAGTGTGATTAAGTTTGTGACAGAATTGCCATGTTTTTCATCTCCGGTATTTTCTTCTGCTGTCTAGAGCATGGTAAAACTACGCTATTTATTAAAAGATAACATGAATGGCAGAGGTCCTTAGGCCAGAAACGTACTTTTACGCAAACGTGCGAGAGTTTTACCGTGTGCTCTTGTGTTGACCAGGAAATCATAAACCTGTTGGCAATGTTGGAGTTACCTTCACGTTTGCATCGTTAAATCGGCCGGATGTGTCATTCAGGTAAGTTGCTATAAAGGTTTCCTTTAACTACCTTTGCATAGCAAGCTTTCGTATTGCTGCACTATGACTATAGTTTACTTCAAAGTGAAGACTGGCAATAAACGAAAATCGCCTAAGGTTACCTGAGAATGTAACGCGTAACGTTACTTCCGTTAGCTTACGTTATTAAATTTCCTAACACGCACGTCGTAGCTACAAAGTATTGGGCCTTTCACTGTTGTCGATATTGGCGTTCATTAGTGATGGGTATAAAGAAGCTTTCGAAACTCGAGTAAATTAAGCTAATTGCTTCACAAAACGATTCTGTTTCGATGTGTTAAATACACCAAAGCCTTGCGGCAACTGCAGGTCAAAACTGTGTAAATGGAGAGAAATCTCTGCCCAATTACTACAATGACATCCTTTAAAAAACCAACTGCAAATGTTTTCATTAGAGTGTAATCTATTAAATGTAATCTACAAATAATAAAATACCATTAAATACCTCTTCTGTGGCCTATAACTGTGCTCAGCAGATGATTTATTTATATTTTACTTTCCCAGTGAATGATTCTGTCCTCATGAGGATATAAAAATGACATGCTTGTGTGAGGATAAAGCAATATTATCTTCCGTTTGAGGTTTTCAGCAGCCGTTGATTGAATCTAAGCAGTAAGAAAGCAGTCTCTCTGCTCAAACAGCATGTGTTTAATTGTGTTTTTGATTTGGTGTGTATATGCGTGTGTGTTTGGTTTGGCCTGGGCTAAAGAGTGGCTTCTGGTTATCCATCGTTCATTAATTGCTTTGATGTTGAAACCCAAAAGCTCCTTGTTTCCATTTAGATGCAGTTGTTCTATGACTCAGTGGAGGCGATGTGTCGCCTGCGTGTTAAACAGGATGCCTTATTAGCGAGAGATGACGAGACCGTTTAGAGGATACACGCGTGTGTCTTAAGCTGCTGACGGTCATCAGCGGCTGTTTCCATCATTACTAGCAGTATTGTTTTCAATTTCTACATCATCAGCACACCAGCTACATCATCATGAGGCCTTTTGCCCTTGTCCTGATGCCCAATTATTTCAGCCTTCACAGGACCCTTCAAACATCAACTACAAAAGCACTTGCAAAAGCAGCGAGAGGCCGAGGGGAAGAAAAACAAGCACTCTGTGATGTTTTCTTAATTGAACATCACTGTAATTCATGATTTTCATGATGATATCAGAATGTCAAACAAACAATCTGACATGTAAACACAACCTTCAAGGAAAAAAGAGCACACGCAAGAGGCCGAAAAAGACAGAGGCCTACCACACACCTAGTGCTGACACTTTCCATAACCCCCGTCCTCCCCCTCTCTGTCTCTCTCACTGTCAGGGAGACCAAAGCTGTCTGGGTAAAACCTTTTGAAGCCATCAAGTGGTTTTGCAAATTATGTTGTTTTGCGGCGCAGCGCTGGGCCAGATTAATGAAAGAATGTGTGACTGTATTAGAATGTGGAAGACAAGAGCTGCCGTCCTGAAACCGCCACAGCTTTTAAGCGCATGTTGATCACATGTCTGCCGGCCAAGTGCTCGTTTCAACATGGTGTCATAGACGGCTTTTGGATGGCGGCCCGAGGTTTGAGCTTATTTGTCTTTTATAAAAAGGACAACTATCTGAGCAGTGCCAAGGCACCCTTAGGCTCTTTGATATGCTGAAGCGGGAGGAGTTGGACCGGGTAAGAACACTTCGCTCAGCTGGTCCGCAGATGTGTTGGTGGTGGGCGTCCTCTGACTGAACCAGGATCAGATTAGTGACTCTTTTTTTTTTTTTTTGCTTGCCCCAATAAAAAGCACACAATGCATTTGTATGTGTTAAAGGGAAAAAATCCCTCCACGGTCCAATAATTTGCAGGTGGCATTTGAATATGTGACCACATATAATGCTCCTCTTATCATTAAAGAAAAAGGGCCTAGCTGGCTGACTTTTAACTTTTATGGTGGTTGCAGGCTGAATTTCGACTGGATTTTTGGGGGTTTTCTAACAGCGGAATATGTGTCCAAGGCTTTAATAATCTATTTTCCCTTTGTTTCGACTGACATGGCAATTGCAACCAAAATGCTGGCAAAACAATATTTACTGACTTATCAATTTATTTCTTTGCAGAAACTGCTTCCAGACGTTCTCATTAGTGACTTCTCTCAGCCAGTGAATAAAGCATGTTTGTTTATCCTTAACCAGAGAGGTGACAGAAGTACTGGCGTTATTCCGGGCAGCTGCGAAAGCCCAAAATGACCCCAGCAGGAGGGGTGAAACGTCCTAGTGCTGTCCAGAGAAAAACATTGCCACGTGTCACGCCAGAAGACCATGAGTTGTTCGATCAACATTAACTGCACATGTGCATATCACACAATGCCGGTTCTTTTGGCCCTTTTGAGCCCATAAATCTATTGACTTACAGCCCGGACAAAGACTATCTCCCTGAGCCATAACCCACAGGAATGTTTAGTCTGAATGTTTTTTGACACCGTTTATCACGTACAAGTGCTACGAAATGTTGACTAATTACATGCTTTTCAGTGCTAACGGTCTGACTTGTGCAAAGGATAAGGTTGTGCCAACGAATGTAGCAATTAGAGATGTCTTAACATGTGGTTACGCCGACCTGATGAGCGGGTGAAGGGATGCGTATAATCATGCGTTTAAGCAGTAAACAGCATTTGGCCCTAAGCAAGCTGGGATACAATAGTGCTCCCTTTGTCTCCCCCTAAATTTACATAGTAAACTGTTGACACTTTTTGGCTGCGTCAGATTTGCGGAGCAGTGAAGCTGTAAACCTAGCACGACCCCTTTTTTTTATACGGCTCTGACCTCAGCTCCCTGCCTCGTAAATCAGCCGTAATTAAAAACGCTAAGAAAGGACGTTATTGCGCAGTTGTACCGCAGAAAACAGAAGACAGCCATTTTGAGGCTTTACCCAGCATGCTTTGCTGCTGGTAATTAGTCAGCGATGGCAGATTAAATGTGTTTTCGAGAGACAACAACATGCGGATGGCAGACTGCGGTTTTCTGAATCCCAGATTCCTCCGGAGAGAGACAGGAGTCTGTCAGAGGGGAAACGCTTGATTTAGAGCATTATTTCAGTAAATTACAGCCAGCTTCAGGGACGGGCCAGGATGTTTTAATTGCGAACATGAAATTATAAAGTGAAATAGCTGAGTGAATGTGTTTAAAGAGAGACAGATGCGCAGAAGTGTATTTTTGGGTTTGATGATGTGCATCTCTCTCCCTCTCTCTCTCTGTCTTCATGGTTCTTTTTTTAAACTCATCTCTTTATGTCTAATGGCCAATTTACTGCTTGAGTGCATACTCTGTGTGTCTTGCTCATGCTCTATGAGACATTATCATTAAACCGTAGTCTATGGCAGAACAGACAAATTTCTGTATTAACAGTTGAAGAGGTGACTGAGGGTTTTTTTTTTTTTTTTTCTTCGGGATAACATCTTGTCAGATTTCATTGTACACAGTCTTGAATAAGCCTTGTTTTACAGACCATATACTTTGGCCTTACATAAACCTCGGTACCTCTGAATCCTGTAAATTATACCTGTGAAGGGTTATAAATTGTCCTAAACCAGCCTTCCCTCTGTGTGTTTGATAGTGTGACATCCTCAAAATCATTTGCAGATGTAAACTCAAGTCAGTGGCCATTCGCAATATCTTTTGTGGTCGTACGGATGAATCGAGTGTCACCAGAAGTCATTTTCCCACTCGGCTGCTGGTTTGGCAGCGTCAGACCAGTGTTTTCTGCTGATTCTGTGGGAAAGATGTGTCTGTAGCAACTGTATAACTGTGTGTTTGCATGTAAGCCCTTGTTGTGAAGGATAACAACAAAATGACGGCCACTAACAACAACGGCAGCCAAAAACAATCTGGCCCTGTAGCACAGAAGAGGAAATGACAGATGCGAATACAGAGATGAAAAGAAAGAGAAAGCAAGTGAGAACGTGAGAGATGGAAGCTGGTTTTCGGGCACATGTCTTTCTCTCTCTGTCTGTCGGCCACATGTCACAGTGCTGCGTGCGTGTGTGACTGAGACACACATCTTGGTACTATTGATACTGGGCCTGAGGGATGGACAGTTGATTCTTTTTGTTTTTGAATGTGTGTGTGTGTGTGTGTGTGTGTGAGAGAGAGAGAGAGAGAGAGAGAGAGAGAGAGAGAGGCAAGAAAGCAGAAGACAGAGAGTTTGATGGTACTTGGCTTATCTGTCGGTCTGTGCTGCCTCCTACTGTCGGAGCTTATATTTTAGCCATCTCATTCAGGCAGACAATACGGGAATGGCCAGGAGATCTGTTGGAACCTGTAATTGCAAAATCATTATATTAAAGAAAAGTTTCTTTTGCAGATGACATTCCTGTACATTAAATTGCTATTAAATGTTTAATTTACATGCAGTAATCTAATGTATGGGACCATGGAGCTGCAAGGGAGTGCCGAGAAGTCTGCAGAAAATTCGAGAGAGAAAAAAGATTTTATAGAATTTATTTTTAGGGTTGTCAAAGTTAACATGCTGACCAAAGATATTTATAAAATATGCTTTACACATAAAAACAGATTTACTGAATTTTGATTACTGTTGGCAGCCCTAGTTTTAAACAGTAAGAAATAATAATTGTATTTGTTTTAAGGTTTATTTATGTGATTGATATAAAGTTCAAAAGAACAGAATATTTTAAATAGAAATATTCTGTAACATTATTAATGTATTTACTTTCTGTTTTGATCAAATTAAATGATTTTGGAAACAATGTATTGTCTTTATAATATGATGCTTAGTATTTTTCTCAGACAGTATTAAGGGTTTTTTATATAATATTTCAAACTTTCATAGCCCTTGTTTGATTTCCTACTGTATTTTTATTCAAATTTAGCAAAACAAGCAAACAAAAAAGGGCAAATAAATAACTGTCATCATTCTTTTTTTTCCGAACCCAATTTTCATTCCTATTTATTTGCACACAATACACATAAGTAATTACTCTGCGTCCTAAAATGAATGTAATACAGAGATTCAAACAATAACACATCACCAAGTTGGAAGGTTCCTCTGGAAAATCGAGACATTGTTATAGCCACCCTATATCAGAAGAGGTTTTGCTGAGACATGCAGCATTTGCTCAGTGTTTCCATTAGTAGAGGAGTGACAGAGGGTTTCCTTTGACCTTTTTACTGCATTGGTCTCTGCCCCCCCTCACCACGCCGGCTGACCTCTCAATGATAGATATCAAATTTAACCATTTAATTGGCTGCAATAAAATAAAACACAAAGCCAACTTTGTTAAGGGAATATTATGGCCAAATGAGCGCCGAGGCAGAGTCAGTGTGTGTGTGAGAGAGAGAGAGAGAGACTAGAGAGTTTTTCCCCTCTGGAGAGAAGAAAAGAGAGGAGGGAGAAAGAGAAATGGAGAGACAGTGATTCCATTGCAAGGCCCTTTAGATTGACATTCTCAGGTGAAACAGTCTGAGATGTGCGTTTGTGCGCCGAGGGCATGTCTGCTAATTTGTGCGTGTGTATACTTGTGTTCGTTAATGATTTAGTGTGTGTACGGATGTGTGTGGACAGAGTTGTTTTGTCAGAAGCCCTGTTCTCGGGGGATTGTTTGGAGTTGTGGTTCCCTTCTGGAATATAGGAGTGGATTCCTTCCTTGGGCTGCATAGAGAGCACGCTGCCAAATTTCTCTGGCTAGGAGCAGCGTGGCGCTCCAGGGGCCAGGCCAGCCCTCCTGCTCATCCCACAAACCCTTTTATGTTCCCCAACCGCAGGCCAAGAGCGGCGCCTCACTCCTACTGCAGCACCAACGCATGTGTCTGCCTAATTCCTGAGACATGATGACAGTGGCCTCCCTGCCACGAGTGAAAAAAAAGCATTCTCACTCTCTCTTTCGCTCTGTGTTATGTCTTTTATTGATTTTCATCTTAAACTTTCTTTGCCTGTCATGTTTGTCTTCCTCTCTCCATCCTCCTGTCCCTATTCTGGTTTGTGTATCTTAAATTATTACTTTCTGATACTGACATTTTCCAGAAGTAACAGACCACAGGTTTTCCTGCCACATGTGTCTTTTTTTTCGCTCTCTTTCTCCATTGTTTATCACGCTTTCTTTTTCTACCCTATATGTGTCTTAGGGTGTGGACATACTGGCAGCATCAGGAAACTAGTTTGATATGCCAGAGTTCCAAGAGTAACACAAGTAATGTGCTAAACATTTTCACTGACTCTGTCTGATTGTGTTGTTGTCTTTGTTCAAAATGGCACAGAATGCTAAAGCTGCACTGAACACCGTGTACATGGGTCAATGACGTAACGCATACATTGTCTGTCCGGTTGCATTTTTTTTTCAGTTAAAATTTGGTTTAAATGCACAAAAAGATACCATATATATGTAGTACCTCTCCAGTGCATGTACTCACTTTAACTTTTCAAAAAAACATCAGTTATTTGTAATTTTCTTTTATTTAAAGTGTCAAAATATCATGTGGTGTTACCGTCCGGCCATAACTGTTTTGGAAATGTCTTTGAAATTAAATTTATTCAAATTCATTTTGTATACTAATTGGCATGATTTCCAACATGTTTTGTAATCCTGTACAAAATTGCAAAGCATTCGTATTTATATTATATTTATATTTATATTATATCATAATATACAAACAAAGTTTGTCCGATGATGTCCATTTTATGAAATATCATGTGGTGCGACCATCAAAAAACTACCACTTTGTGACTTTCATGTTGAAATCCATTCAATGAAAAGAAGTTGCATCATATACCAATTTGCGAAGGACCCATGGTCTTAAATTTGGAAAAAAAAAAAAAAGCTTTTTAACGGCTGGTATGTAGTTACCACTACTTTGGATATCATGTGGTATGACCATATACTTTGGATATCATGTGGTATGACCTCAAAAAAACAACAAATATTGAGTTATTTCTGCAAATATATACTTTTATTACAAATTTCATAGTGACCTTTTGTGGAAAGCTAGCTTGTTTTGTTTAGGTGGCCAATTCTGTTCCTGTTAATTTTTGACTGAATTTGAAAATATCATGTGGTGGTACCAAATATCATGTGGTGCGACCACTGCAGAGTGTTTTCCATGATAGATAGATATCCTAGATTGGCTGTATTTGTGCTTTTATATTCAGTTGATGATTTATATACACAAAGTACTTTATTTTAGTATCATTTGGAATATATTTTTCTCATAAAATAGATTTTATGAGAAAAATGTAAAACAAAATTATTTAGAGCATGTAATTTCAGTTGGGTAATTATGCATTTATAAGTCGTTTATTGTTTATTTATAACTATTTCAATCTATTTTACCAGATAATACTGCCAAGCAAAAACTGCTGGCCGTAAAACCGCTGGCATGTTAATTCTGACCCTGCAGCAAGAATGGAGTTACACCTTGCTAGGAGAAGAGTGAAATGTTATTACAATTTAAAATATCTGTTTTCTATGTGAATAAATAGTAAACTGCAATGTATTCCTGTGATCAAAGCTGCATTTTCAGCATCATTACTCCAGTCTTCAGTGTCACATGATTCTTCAGAAATCATTCTAATATGCTGATATGCTGCTCAAGAAACATTTCTGATTATTATCAATGTTAATATTTTTGTGGAAACTTTGATATAATTTATTTGCCAGGATTCTTTGATGAATAAAAGGTTTAAAAGAACAGCATTTATTTGAAATTAAGTGAATGGTATTTTTTAAAACATTTTTATCAGTTTTAAACAATTTACAGGAAAAATAAGTATTAAACTACATTTAAGAAGGCAACTGAAGTTACAGAGCAAAAATATTATTTAAAAGTCATTCTTTACAGAATCTCAAACAAACTGCAAATACTTTGTTTCTAAACACGTTAATTACTGAGAACTTGTAAAAAAATGTTAAGCATGTTAAGGAAATGAATGAATTTAAAGATAAATCACGGTTGTACCATATGACATTTTTTTAAGGCTATGGCCAACTCATCTAGATAAAAAAATAAAATAAATAAATTAACATTTAACATAAAACTTAATTTAAAATTTTAATAAGAATTTATGTATACACAACTTTCTTAATGTTTGAACAATTGCAATAGATATTATATTATTTTTTGTATTTTAAAATTGGCCTGTCGAAAAGTCTTATACGTCATTGACCCACATACATTTATCTGGCAGACGCTTTTATTCAAAATAACTTAAAACTAAATTGTATTTTCTCCAGATGGGTTCTTTTTATCATGAAATTCAAATGCCATTTTGATGCTCTTAAATGTGACAGATCGCTGTAGCACCTCAGTTCAAGCAGCAGCATGGGTTTTTTCTTCCACTTTAATACTAGTTATAAAAAACATGCATGAACATCAAAAAGTATGTTGAACGATACAATACAACTTACTGAAATGTATTTATGTGCAACTTGTATACAAATATTTCAGTTTTATTTGAGTGAAATTATTATATCTGAAAATAAAGAGTTGTTTATAATAGTTTGGGCTCTGCTGTTAATTTTAACCTCTAATATTATAGTATTGTACCTAATGAGAGGGTTCCTTGTATGTACGTCCTGATTTTGCTGAGTTAGACACGTTCCTGGGTCAACATATTTTGTTGATCCTAGAACAACATTCCTGTGTGAAAATTTAAGCCTAACCATATCTCTATCCATAAACCTAACCCTACCCATAAGTTGAAATGATGGGTGAATAACACTAATGGAGAAGCACCAAACCCTGGTTGTAATCCTAAACTTGACATAAACTGTAAACTTGTTCATCAGATCTGATTGGTTGATTAGAATGTTGCTCCAAAGATATCCACAAAGTCCACAAAGATGTTGATCCAGGAACATGTTGCACTTTGTACCAGAGAGCAAAACCTGATTTCACCGTTTACAGCATTAGTTTGGAGATTTTTTTTTTTCCTTAAGAAAATCAAACTGTCGGTATCTGTATCAGCAGACATCATTCTGAATAATCAGTATCAGCAGAAAAAATTAGTTTTGGTGCTTTTCTAATATTTATATGGTTATTTTAACTTAAAGCATGTACTTGTAATTTTTAAAGTTTTAAGTCATTTCTAAGTCCCCCTTGCTAGTTAAAGGAATAGGTCACCCAAAAATGAAAATTTTATGTTTATCTGCTTACCCTCAGGGCATCCAAGAAGTAGGTGACTTTGTTTCTTCAGTAGAACATAAATGATGTTTTTAACTCCAACCGTTGACGTCTGTCAGTCAAATAATGAGAGTGAAAGGGAACAACAACAAGAGTCAAATAAACACGCACAGACAAATCCAAATTAAACCCTGTGGCTCGTGACGACACATTGATGTCCTAAGACACAAACCGATCGATTCGTGTGAGAAACTGAACAGTATTTATATCATTTTTTACCTCCACTAAAACACCACTATGTCCAACTGCGTTCAGCACTCGCTTAGTGAGGTCTGATCGCGCTCTGACAGCAGAAGTGATGTTTAGCACTCATTGAAGTATATGCGTGAGACGTCACTGCCGTTGTCAGAGCTCGATCAGACATCACGAGCCGCAGGGTTTTTTCGACTCTTATTGATCAAGTTCCCATTCACTCCCATTATTTGACTGACAGACGTCAACGGTTGGAGTTAAAAATCATCATTTGTGTTCTACTGAAGAAACAAAGTCACCTACATCTTGGATGCCCTGGGGGTAAGCAGATAAACATCAAATTTATTTTTGGATGAGCTATCCCTTTAATGCTGACACCCTTTATGCCCTGCCCCACTGGTTGAGAACCATTGACATAGACATGATGAGGGATAAAAGCACAGTCCATTCAATGTCCTGCAATCTCAAAACATGAGTGAATCTTTTTTTTAAACAAAATTCTGTTATAAATCAGACATGACCATCTACCCTGACTAAGGTCTTTTGGGATCCAGTTGACTCTTATCTAAGCCCCGCCTTAAAATGATACACCTAAACCTACCTAAGTTGCCATCTGCCGTTTTCTCAGACAAGCTTTTATTCTTTTCTAATGCAAGTCTGTGGAGGATCTGTGTGTTTGGATAGTTTTAAACTCAATAATGCAACATTGTTGTCCGTTCACTTGTAACAGTATTTTCCCTAATATAAATATATAAGTTCATTCTGTGGATTAAACAATGCACTCATCCTCATTCCTGAATATGTGTGACATCAGTAAATGGGGCTTAGCAAAGGGTCAGTTGACCTCTCAGTTTCTGAGGATCTCTAACAGTCTTAAATTACTACATTTTTTCCATAAATTTGCAAGTAGGAAGACATTAGAAAAATAAAAAAATATAAATGTGTATATATAAGGAATATCATCAGAACATCTATGATATTATAGCAGACAAAAAATTAAGAAATCAGAGATGCCCTGCAGACTTGTGGGATTTGTCTCTTCCAGAGGAGAGACAGCATTGGCTGGCATTACTAGCCTGTGGCTGCCATTACATGTGTTGAGTTTCACCACCAGTTTCCTATGGCTTACTGTGATGCAGTTATTCGTAGAGCAGTGTCTCACGACACACACTCCTTCCGTGAATATCCGCCGCTCCATTTGCCAATGCAAACAGCTCTTGAAAGCTGCTGACGTCCAATCCAATATCCTTAGGCTTTTTAAGATGTTTGAGTGTTTTTGCTCTGCCTTTCTGTAACATGTTCGAATATGACCAAAGTTTGAAATCCTCAGTCATTAAATCCTCAGTGAGGCAGTTTGAAACATGCAGAGTTTATTTTATTATGGGATGTTCAGACAGCCGCAGAGCAATTTTAGTAACTGTGGCAGCAGCCGTGTGTTTTAGCACTGGGGCCTTATGTGGCACAGTGACCCCTAAGATAAACAAAGAGAGAGATATGTGTGTGTATGTGTGTTTGATGGTTGTCTGTGTGCGTTTATTGTATTGTGTGTGTTTGTGTGAATATATATGCTGGAAATGAGTAGGTGTATTTAGGCGTCTGTCTTTGAAAAACAGCGGGCAAGACTTGAAAGTCGTCTATTGTCTGAAGTCCATCTCAGTCATTTTCAGAGCAGGCCCATTAAAATGCCTCCTCCTCACTGACACCAGAGAATGGGACTAAAATTATCTTCAAACAGCCTCTCTGTCTATGGTCCAACCAGAGCCATCCGACTCCAGCTCTAAATGCCTGTAACAGTGTCTGACCCTTGACTTTAACCCCTCGCTCAGATCCTGAGAGGAGAAGGGAATGAATTGAACTTATTTTCACTTTTTCCATCTCTCTTCAGGTGGACTTCCACTCCTTTTGTTGATTCCTATTGGGACATTTGCATAGAAAACTTTGAAAGAACATTTCAAAAGATAAACTTCACTACAGTTCAAAAGTTTGGGGTCAGTAAGATTTTTTTTTTTTTTTTTATAAATTAATGTTTTTACTCAGCAGGGATACATTAAATTGATCAAAAGACGTTTTTATTTTTAATGTTACAAAACATTTCTATTCTATTTTCTATTCAAATAAATGCTGTTCTTTTGAACTTTTTATTAATCAATGAATACTAAAAATGTATCACAGTTCCACAAACATATAATAAAGCAGCACAACTGTTTTTAACATTGCTAATAATAAGAAATGTTTCTTGAGTACCAAATCAGCATATTTGAATGATTTCTGAAGGATCATGTGACACTGAAGACTGGAGTAATGATGCTGAAAATCCAGCTTTGCATTTCACAATATTACTTTTTACTGCATTTTTGATCAAATAAAGGCAGCATTGGTAAGCTTAAGAGACTTCCTTCAAAAACATATATATTACAGACCCCAGGCTTTTGAATAGTAGTGTAATGTTCATTTATCTCTTGTTCAACATAAGATATAACATTAACCCCTATGATACTCCACATGGGGCCATTGTCAGGGTAGATGCCATATTTTATTTGCTTTGAGGAATTAATATGCTGTCTGTTCAATATATTCTACTGTAAATTAAAAAGATTAAAAGTTAATTAACAATTAAAAAAGACTAAAAAACTTCTTTTTAACTTGAGACACCATCTTAAAGGGTTAGATCACCAAAAATGAAAATTCTGTCATTAATTACTCACCCTCATCTTGTTCCAAACCCATAAGACCGTTTTTCATCTTCAGAACACACATTAAGATACTTTTGATGAAATCCAAGAGTTTTTTTTTATATTTTTTTATCCCCCATAGATGCAGTTCAGCGCTTCTGTGTTTACGTCCAAACGCCGGCTCAGTATTGGAAGTTTTTGCAGGAGCCGGCCAATACTCTGCCAGCGCTCTGACGTAAACACGGAAGCGCTGAACTGCGTTCATTGCGTCAACTGCGTACGAGACTGACAGAGTAGAATAAAGTAAATTGTTGAATAAAGTAATTATTTTTGTTTTGTTTTTGCACACAAAAAGTATTCTCGTCACTTCATAACATTAAGGTTGAACCACTGTAGTCACGTTGACTATTTTAATGATGTCTTTAATACTTTTCTGGACCTTGAATTATGTTGCTTTCTATGGGGCATGACAAAAAAAAAGTCATCAAAAATATCTTAATTTGTGTTCCGAAGATGAATTAAGGTCTTACGGGAGTGAAACGACACATGGGTAAGTACTTAATGACAGAAATGTCATTTTTGGGTGAACTAACACTTTAAAACATGGCATACTGGTCAAAAATATCTGTCTACAGTACATACTCTATAAAAACATTTAAAAAGCATGTGCAAGACACAGCTCTGAGAGACTGAAAAGGTCTTGTGACACTTTTTAAAAAGTCAAACTAATTTACAGTTTCCCTGTACAGCTTTTTAATTGTTTCGCTATATGTAAACTTGCACTAAACACACATCTTTGACCCTGGTGCTATGTCTCGCTGCATTTTCAGTAACTTAAACTTAATTTATTTCAGCTATAGTTTCCAAGGAAACATTTCTCATTTTCATCAGTTTTATTTCAATAAATGAAAACTGTTTTCAATAGTTTTCGTTTTAGTTAACTTTAACATCACTAATGTGATTGAGCCCCTACAGTATAGGTCCCAGCCTCTGACTGTCTCTGACAAGTTTGCTTCTCTCTCTCTTCCCTCCTCAAAGCTACCAAATATGTAAGGTTGCCCTTTACAGGGGTCAAAATGACATCCCCACGAACTGACCAGTTTAGAGGCGGCCACCCACATCTCGCAAGAGCAGGGTGGCTGAGGCTTTCGAGTGAGTGGTGGCTTGGAATATGAGAGACGGGGTGGGGGCTGGGGAGGAAAGTGCTGGTAAGACCATCTTTAAGGTAATTGTGTATTTGTGGGGTAGGGGCAAGATTGGGGGGTACCCCAGTATGTAATGAACGTTTGAATCAGGATTGACGCCAGTCAGTTGGGTGGTCCTAGCCTGAGTCATGTGCCCCTTTAGCCCTGACACTGATCCCCTTTCCCCCTCTGTCCCGCTCCGCTCAGGTGGAACTCACCTGTTCAACTGTGACTGGGTCAGAACAAAGGGATGGCCAAAAACCCACCAGCGTTGGCGCCCGACTCTCTCTTGCTCTCTTTTCCCTGCCTCCAGAGACTCTGTAACCCTCTCATCACATTACCTCACATCAAAAGCTATAAGCTAATTACAAACGACTGAGGGCATGCACGCAATAAATACAAAATCAACATAATTGATTTAATCCTCTCAGCACTCAAATGAAAGAGACAGAGCGAGAGGAAAGAAAGCGGGAGAGAGAGAAACTTGACACAGTCAGCCAGAAGTTACAGCTCAGTTTTGTTGGCATGGAAGTTGGGTGAATTAAAAGACAAATGTCAAGTTTGTGAACAAGAAATGAGTGTGACAATAAATCATGCCATGATGGAAGACAGAAGAAAAGAAAGAGGAAAAAATTACATTTCCAACTTGCGACTGGTGACATAAAGGCTGTCTCTCTCTCTCTCTCTCTCTCTCTCTCTCTCTATTTTTTTTTTTTTTTTTTTGGGGCTGTTACTCAGGATGTTGTCTAGGTGGAAAATAATGTTTTATATATGCAGCAATATGCATCTTAAAAGCAGAGGGGATGCTACTGGTGTGGAATGGGCATTTATTAATTCATAACATCTATCTTCTGTGTTATGCATGGGCTAAGGGCCGTTCAGTGTGCTGTACACCTTAACAACAACTGAAAGTGCAGAACATTGATTCAGAATGTGATGCTGCCCCATGCTCAGAGTTAGATTTATAGAGCAAAGCAACCTCACATCAAACCAATTAAGCATTTGCATGTGAGAGGATAGCGTGAAGTTCTCCTACATTTTTTTTTCTTCAGGAAGTCATATATAACACTTGAATTGATCGCAAAGAATGTACATTAAACATTCTTGAATTAAGAAAATGACATTCATTGTTTACACACATGTCATTTCCAAATCTGTACATTACTTGGTTATTTTTTCATGGAAAACTAAAGAAGAATATTCACCCAGCTCTTCATAGTGCACAGAAATACAGCACAAAACACCATAAAATTCTTCTGAAGCTGTACGATATAGCTTTTGTGAGGAACAGGCCAAAATTGAAGTTATTCATTGCAAATCTTCCCTGCCAAAATTGTAAATTAAATATGGTTCCAGGCATGATGTTCGATTTTGATAACACAAAAACAAATGACTGACAAAAATAGGATGACTGTCCAAATCTTATCTGATGGCATTAGGGGGTCAAAATTTTCCGTGACATTACAAACTACTGCTAGCTGGTATATGAGAAAGACTTCAACATTGCTTTACAAGTTTGTGTTTAACTAATCTTTGATGGTGGTAGAGATAAACGGGTTTGACTTGCTGTCTGTAATGGAGGGACTGGAGCATGAGGCTCAAATAAAACTCTAAATTCCCAATCCCAGTGAATATTGATTTAGATTTTGGTCATCTTTGCGCTCAAAACCAACATGGCTTCCGAATATAATAAACATGTCACAGGGACTAATGTTATGATACTTTTTTGTGCCTTTTGGAGGTTGACAGTCTGTGCTCACTATGGAAAAGATCTGTGTGAGGATTCTTCCTTGTTTTCAACAGAAAAAAATATCATCTACATATGGGTTTGAATAATGTGAAGATGAGAAAATACGAGAATTTTCATTTTAGGTGAACTATCCCTTTAAGACCATAGATGTAATCATTTGTCTCTTTCCTACTCTTACCACAGGAAACCTAGTATACACTTGTCATTTTGATCTTGTGACTCCGTTTATTTGCTTCAGATGTTTGTGTGTGTGTGTCTGATTTGTGGTGACAGACCTCACTCTTACTCCCCATCCTGAACCGAATCTCTGCTTTTGACAGACTTCAGTATGTTTGGTAAGTTTAATGTAATAAGGCTGTACCCAAATTGTGGCTCTGTGTGCACAGAGAGAATGAGAAAAAGAATGGATGCTGTACAAGTCAGCCACCTAATGGACAGCAAAGGAACAAGAGCAGTTGGTTTAAACGCAATGTGTTGTAGCCAGGAGGATGACTGTCCAAATCAGGTTTGACTTTCTGTCTGTAATAGAGGAATTCAAACTCTAAATTGGACTGTTTCATTAATAGAAGTTAGGGATTATACGATAAACACATTAAAAATGAAAAAGAGATTTTTGATAGAGTTGAGTAAACAGCAGTTTTGTGTGAGATGCACAAGCTCATCAAATGCCTGTGTGAGTTTGTGTCTCTCGTTAAAGTCTCTGTCTCTTCTCAGTCTTGGTTAGTGACTTGTTATTATCTCATTTATTTTGTGTAAATAACCTCAAATTATCCATAAAACAAAGATGTTTGAAATCTCTCCCACTTCATCTGGTCCTAATTAATGTTTTACAGCAATCAATTACAGCCTACTGGAGCCTGGCAGCAGGGGACACAAAACACATAAACACACACACGGTACTAGTTTATACATGACACAACAATCAAACTGGATATGTTTGAGGTGTAAACAGATAATTGTGGAATGTTTTTCAGTTAGTTCACCCCAAAATGAAAATTCTGTCATTAATTACTCACCCTCGTGTCGTTCCGCATCCATAAGATCTTCGTTCATCTTCGGAACACAAATGAAGATATTTTTAATGAAATCTGAGAGGTTTCTGTCACTCCATAGAGATCCAATGCAACAATCACTTTCAAGGTCCAGAAGGGTAGGAAAGACATCATTAAGGGTGCGTTCACACTTGTAGTTCGGATCGTTTGGTTCATTTAGCGTTCAGATTGGCAATTTTCATCACCGAACCAAAAGATACCGAACCTAAAGATATAGGGATACATTCACAACATGATTGGTCGGATTTTATGACGTATTGCCTATTTTGAGACGGAACTTACCGAACATCCTGAGGTAAGTTAGCTCGTCATGTGTGTGTTTATAAGCTCGTGAAGAGCTTGTGTAAAGTAGTAAAAACACTGGCGGGAATCCATCCGTCACACACACAAAAGATCTGCTGCGTGGAGACGCACGTCTGATGTCTGTCATGGGCAAACTCGCGTCTATGACGAGAAAAACCGACATACCTGAGGATTCTGTCCGTTTTAGGGTCTCTTTCTTCTTGTTTTTGGTTCTGTTACATGTCTTTGGTCCGTGTTGCGTTCATATATCATTCGAACCGCACCAGAGTTTGTTTGGAAGCGGACCGAGACCCATCTTTTCAGCGGTCTCGGTCCGCTTGTTTGGTGCGCACCAGGGTTCGGATGGCAGCGTTCACATATGTTCAAATGAACCGCACTAACCGAGCAATCCCACCAAACATGACAAGTGTGAACGCACCCTAAAGTAGCCTACTCCATGTGACTCCAGTAGTTTAACCTCAATTTTATGAAGTGACGCGATTGTTTTGTTTGCGCAAAAAACATAATTTGACAATTTATTAACAAAATAATATTATCCAAAGCATGTTCACACAACAATGTCAGCTCCCGCGTGAACTCAAAACGCATGTGCTTTGTGTTGACGCGAGAGTCTGAACACAACGTGCGTGCGTCGTGATGCTATCATAAATGCGCTTTGCAGATCAATATTTTCGTAAATAAAATGGTAAATTACAAACAAAGCACTCGTGCCTCTTCATAAAATTGAGGTTAAACTACTGGAGTACTTTAATTATGTCTTTCCTACCTTTCTGGATCTTTAAAGTGTTAGTTGTGTTAGATGTCTATAGAGGGACAGAAAGCTCTCAGATTTCATTAAAAAAAATCTTCATTTGTGTTTCAAAGATGAACGAAAGTCTTACGGATCTGGAATGCAATGAGGGTGAGTAATTAATGACAGAAATTTAATTTTGGGGTGAACTAACCCTTTAAATACAGGCATTAGGATGTTTAAAATGGCTGTTATTCTGTATAAAGCAAGAGGGAGCGTGACAAAAAAAAAAAAAAATGAAATAGAAACCTCAGAGCCTGGAAATGCTACATAATGCACAGTTTCATAAGCGTATAATAACTGTTCGTTTGAAAGACACAGTAACAGGTGCTTAATGCTGCCATTTCGGTTATATTTCACCAGAGAGTCTTGCGGTCATCCATCCAAGAGAGAAAGATGAAATCTTTCATTTAAAATGGCCCATGATATCCCTTTCCCTTTTAAAGTGCGCAAAGATAGAATAAAACATCAGGGCTTTTGAAAAGCACATTACGCAGAAAGCAATTAACAGATACATGGTGTGGTTAATTTAGTAATAATACCTCAGCAGCTGGAACTCGCGTTAGTTCAAGCTGTTTTATCCTCTCTCCAGCTGCTTCTGCACTGACAAGTGTGCTAAAGCTGAAGAGGATTTGGTCATAATGAAGAAGACACATAAAGATTTGTCTGCTGGATGAGCACAATTGGGGAATAGTGATTATCATATGGAGAGAAAAAAAAAAAAAGCCAAACCCCAATGTATTTTGCACACTAAGTGAGTGAATGCGGCTGGCGTATCTGTAGGAGGGGATCTGATTTTTCTTAGGTTTGTGTTTAGGTTTGATTTCAGTCTGGTTTTAGTTTGGTTTTAAAGCTGTTTTTAGTCTTTTTTTTCTCATAGTGGTAAGCATTGGCATGCATTTAAAGCCATCTTATTGCCATCCACCGCA
The DNA here is from genome assembly GCF_024489055.1 of Chanodichthys erythropterus. Lineage (NCBI taxonomy): Eukaryota > Metazoa > Chordata > Actinopteri > Cypriniformes > Xenocyprididae > Chanodichthys > Chanodichthys erythropterus. The sequence goes on along the minus strand of NC_090231.1, from coordinate 29,555,045 downwards.
GATGTGTGTTTTTAAGCTATGTGGAGAAATGAAAACGCTTGAACCCTTACAATATTTGACGGATGTATGAACATATAAGCCTAATTTACACATTTGTGTGTGTTAAGCACTAAATCACAGCATTTCTCAGAAACAGAGAGACAGCGAGGTTATAATGGGCTTATATGAGCTGTTTTTCTTTCATTTCTTCAGACCGCAAAATTTTAAGCAGTATGTGGATTCTATTTCTATTTTTATAAACCAAATGTGTTTTGTTATTGGATCTGCTCTCAGCCAACACTGAATAACAAGCAGCATCTCTGGCTGTTACTGGTGACTGTCAAAATAAAAACACCATGAACGAGTCGGAGAAGCTGCGACTGATTCCACATCTGGCCTGTTGTAAATCAGAATTCACCACAAGATATGTACTTATACAGGAGTGTCTGTATATGTGTGTGTGTGTGTGTGTGTGTGTCACATAACTATTAGACTATGTGACACACACATACAGGGGACCCTAGATTTTTTTTTTTTTATCAATCTAGGTTTCCCTGAACAATCAAGTGACAAAAGTTGCAAATATGATTTAATGCATTCATATTCTTCTGTCCTTCTCTTGCAGTCCCAAATGAATTGTTTGTTTTTGCAATATTTTTGTATATTTTTTTTTATCATATAATGATAAAAAGAAAAACTATAAATGTATAAAATGTGATGTATTTTTGTTTTTTATTTAATTATTATTATTATTATTATTTTATCAATGTAATAATGGTCCACAAAGAATGGACATTTGTGAGAAAGTTTGCTGATTGATTTTGTGTGTTGTGTAAAAATAATTTGAAAAAAAAAAAAAAAAAAACCTTTGTAAGAAAATGCCTACCACTTTATACACACACACACACACACACACACACACACACACACACACACACACACACACACACACACACACACACACACACACACACACACACACACACACACACACACACACACACACACACACACACACACACACACACACACACACAACTTTTTTATATCCTCATAAACTCTCAGTATCATTTAGTGCACTTACTCTCAATGTGTTCAGCAGTGAAACCCAAATGCACAGAGCAAAGCCATTCCACATATGGCACATTTGTTTTGTTGCTTGGAAACTTATTGTTAAATGAGAGAGAGTGAGACAGTGAGAGAAAAAGCAAGAGAGAAACATGATGGAAAGAAAATAAATAGCACTGCAGTTTGCAGCACAAAGTAAGTGGCAAACATTATGGGAGTGAAAATCATTAAAAAATCTTAATTTATGGCTGTGGTCTGTTTGTCATTTGGCTTGGCTACTGCTCTGTTGCATAAGTTAAAAACGGATAATTATATTCATGAACAAAGAAGCTAAATGTGCTCTCTAATAAGGGGCTGAGCACCAGAGCACACACACATGTCATGGCATTCAGCTCCAGATGTGTCCTGTCCAAAATCACATGGATCCACTTTAAACTCAGTAGGAGAGAGGGAGAGACAAACCTGTGTTTCTTATCAAGATGATCTGATGTCTTATGGTTGTTTCAGACATCACCTGCCTACACATTGGCATTGCCCGCTGCTCTGGTCCTGGTTATTTATTTAATTAAGTGTGACCAAAAAAAAAATAAAAAAATCATACTATTGCTCTCTCATTCTCTTTCTAAACACATTTCACCTACTCATCTGTTCATGCCCTATAGAACAATATCGGACTGTTGTAATCTCTTAAACAGAATCGGATCCACAAAAATTGAAGGCCCTGACTCTTAGTCTTAACTAGTGATCTGTGTGTGAGGCTGATATAGAGACGATAATATGGTGAGTGAGGAATTGAGCAAGTATATTTCTACTGGTCCATGCAGGAAACTCATCCCACCTCATAAAGAAAAAAGAAAGAGTTTTGGAAATGGAGTGACAGAGAGAAATGAAATCAATGTAAGGCAGGCGTTACTTCCTTTTTTTTTCTTCTTCTTCCTTTATTCGTCTTTTGCTATTTCTGTTCGCAGGTGTGATTCGCATCCTGTGGGATCAAGAACTTGAAGGCGGAAACCTGAGAGACCAAACCAGCTGTACTGCAGGCCGAGAGAGAGTAAGGCAAGAACCTGAAGTTATATCAGACGCATAGCAACACATATACGTCCATTTCCCTTTAGAAAGGAAGAGGGGCTCACTTCAACCCAAAATAATACATTTGTTTTCATGTGGACTTTATTTGCCCATAAAACATTTTGACTGCTAGTGGACGGGTGGGTGTCTTTTATTTAAAGTACAGTACATTTATTACAGAGACAATCCTCCCTCTGATGTTTATTGTCTTGGGCACAATGGTGCAGCAAGGTTCAAAACTACAAGCCCTGATTTTCAATTACTGACTCATTACTATACCGTTAAAAAAAAAAAAGGCATCATGACACATTAAAGGATTAATCCACTTTCAAATTAAAATTTCCTGATAATTTACTCATGTCTTCCAAGATGTTCATGTCTTCCTTTCTTCAGTAGAAAATAAATAAAGGATTATTCTCCTTATAGTGGACTTCAGTGGACTCCAAACAGTTGAAGGTCAAAATTACAGCTTCAGTGCAGCTCCAAAGAGCTGGAATAAGAGTCTTATCTAGCGAAACAATCGGTCATTTTCTAAAAAAAAAATTAAAATTATATACATTTTAACTACAAACGCTCATCTTGAACTAGCTCTCTTCTTCTTCTTCTCTATTTGAATTCCGGCAGTGTAGACACTGCTAAGTGCATTTACTGCCCTCCACAGGTCAAAGTTTGAACTAATTGTTATACACTATTGAACTAGCATATTGTATATGACAATTTAGTTCAAACTTTGTCCTGTGGAGGGCAGTAATACACTTAGAAGTGTCTACACTGCTGGCATTCAAATAGAGAAAAAGAAGAAGAGAGCTAGTTCAATACGAGCATTTATGGTTAAATCATATATATATATATATATATATATATATATATATATATATATATATATATATATATATAATTATTATTATTATTATTATTTTTTTTTTTTAAGAAAATGACCAATCGTTTGGCTAGATAAGACCCTTATTCCTCGTCTGGGATCGTGTAGAGCTCTTTGAAGCTGCACTGAAACTGTAATTTTGACCTTCAACCATTTGGAGGCCATTGAAGTCCAGTAAAAGGAGAATAATCCTTGAATGTTCTCATCAAAAACCTTAATTTCTTTTCCACTGAAGAAAGGAAGACATGAACATCTTGGAAGACATGTGTAAATTATCAGGAAATTTTAATTTGAAAGTGAACTAGATTTTTGAGTTCTCTTGGCAATGTTTTTGCATAAATATAATTTGTCATCATTTCATGTTTTGATATGTGTATCTGCAGGGGCTTCAGACATGTGACCAAGGCTTAAATCTTATTCAGCGCAGTACATCGCTGGACATACATTAATAAAGTATGAGGGTGGTAATATTTTTTATGCTCCCCAAGGCTGCATTTGTTTAATCAAAATTACAGTAAAAACAGTAGTGCTGTGAAATATGATTACCATTTGTTTTGTATTTTAGTATATTTTAAAATGTAAATAATGCTGCTTAATTTTTTTTTTGTGTAAATCATAATTCATTTTTTAATAGAAAATGCATAAGAAAAGCATTTATTTGAAATAGAAAACTTTTGTAACATTATAAATGCCTTTACTGTCACTTTTGATCAATTTAATGAATCCTTATTCATTTTTTTTATATATATATATATATATATATATATATATATATATATATATATATATATATATATATATAAAAAAGTAAAATCTTACTCTGATTATTGTAGGAAAATCGCATTATTGGTGCCCATATAAACACAGTCATTGAGACCAAACTTTTAAAATGTAGTGTACTCAGCCCTTTTTTTACTTTATTTCAAACAACATATTCTTCATTTAAACCAATATAAAATGGTATTTTTAAATAACATATAAGTTGTTGAAAATGTTTGGGCAGTAGTCGATGTGCGTGTATGTGTGACTGAAATGAAGCTAGACCAAACACAGAGCTGTCGGTCTTGCAGACGGCTGCTTATTATCTCTTTCAGCCTCTTACAAGGCCTCATGCCACACTTACAAGCATGGGGCACTGGTGTGCCTGTTGTCTGTTTTTGTTTTGGCTTTGTTGAAACACAAGAACACAACAGAGACACGCTAGCAAACATGGTGTCACTTAGCCACAAGCACAGACTGAAAGCAGTTGTGGTCTCTCTTTCTCTCGCACACTCTCTGTTTTTCTCATTCGTCTCCGGCATTGTTTTATGGCCTAGTTCACATCTTTGCGAACTTGATTTTGACATGCCGGAACATTCCCTCCTCATTCATGTGCTCTGTCAGCGAGTCATCACATCCTCACTACGCGCCGCACTCGTCCATTTTGAGCAACTTAACTCAAGTCTCTCTCTCTCATTCTCTGCCATCGCGACAGGACCAGGCATGTCTGCTAACAGCTGTCAGTATCGGTGCGGTGTAGCCTGTACACTTCATTCCCAGAATGATCTAACAAATGTAAAAATCTGAAAAAGCAATAAAGACAAAAGAAGGGTGAAGGCGTACATTTTGGTAATGCACGCTGCGTCTTTGATGTTGAGATCTTTTCTTCGCTGCCGCTGCTGAGATTATGTCTCTCTTGTTTTATACATGTTGCTTCCATCAGAGTGGGGAAGAAAAGAGCAGCTCCGTAATGGTTAGCACATGGCTAGCTTTTGTCTGTGTGGTTTTTGTTCTGGTATCAGATCTCTCTCGCTCACTGTATTAGACCGAAGTGCGAGACAGGTTTTAACGGGTGTAATTTGGCTTTGATGTGACTGAGACTCATTAAGACGTGCTTGTGTGCGCTCACACACGCTGACGTGAGTTTTGAAATGTTTCAACTCGGTTGCCTTTGTGTCTTTGCCTTCCTAGATACATCTGGTGGCCATTCAGCCATCCTCTATGTGCGCCAACATGAGCACGTGAGACGTTAGACTGCTGCTTTTCACCCTTCGCTAACACCTCGCACATGAACACACATCTTTGTGCCTAACATTTGGTTTCGTTAGAGGTGTCCCCCTGCCATTGACCTGATAGCTGTGTAGTCTCATAATGCCTCAGATCAGTTCACAGGAAACTGGTCCTAGATCACCTGGAGTGCAACATCCCTATTTTTTCATTTCAAAAGAAAATCCATCCCTCATATCCATTCTTTCCACAATTCTCTAAAACTCTACAGAATTATGGGAGAGTTTGCAGTCGATGTTGTGGAACTGATGAAATGTATTGTTATAATTTTAAGCTCAGATAATCATCACCATTAAATCTTCAATAAATCCCATCAAGCCAGCGGTTCATGGTGAACCACGTTAGGCCAAGGGAATGGCATGTTTAATAAAATGGTAATGGTACAGTTGAGTGTTTCTCAACTGGTGGGTCGCGAACCAGACTGTTCTGAGTGGGTTGCGGAGTGCCTGAGAAAAAAGTGTTGTCCCTATTCAGTATCTGTGGTCAGTTGAGATGTTGTCAGGCTATATGTCAGTGTCATTATTCTAACGTTATTTTTGTAGCTTGTTACGAAATAAAGTATCTTACCTCAGAAAACTGAACTTTCCTCTCCTGTCAGTTGAGAACCCCTCATGTAGAAGATGTTTCTTTTCTGTCAGATGCTAATATCAAACTGATCTTACAATAGCTGTTGATCTGTCAAACAGCACTGACTGACAACATAATAGCTAATCATTCAATATACTGTAGGATTATTCCTAACGATTCATTCACTGAATTAATTCAGTTCAAATGTAACAACAAGGATGTGTAGAAAGTTACAGAACATCCAACTTAGAAATTGATGCACAGCAACTGAAAACTGAAACGTTTAAAAAAAACCGTATCAATATTTATTCTTACGAATATAAATGATGCAGTTTTCAATTAGAAAATTAGTTTAATGTCAATGAAAATAACTGTTTTTGTCTTATTCTTGAAGAAAAAATGAATAAAATGTACATTTCTAATATAAACCGTATCTCACAGATTTGAAAAAAATGAGGCTATGGATCATGAGGGATCATGGTATTGCAAACTCTTCATCGCAAATAAACAACAAGTATATATAATCTGCTCTATAAAGCAGTAGTTAATCATTTAAAAACACTATGTGTACTTCAAAAGCTGAGCTTCCTAGTCTTCCCAGATGTCTCCTTTTTTTCTGCATATTCATTCTGAATATTAACTTGAATATGTAATCTGCTTTCCATATCACATATTATGCTCTCTCTCTCTCTCTTTTGTCTGCTTGTTGTGCATGATAGCAAGAAATTATAAAAACAAGATATATAACTAATAAATATTATTTTTAGCCAGTAGATTGCCACCTGTGGAAACAGCAGCCTGCTGGTAAAACACAGGTAATTGCTTTTTTTTTTTTTTTCATAATTGGTAAACAACAGACATATTAAAGCATTTATAAATATTTTCCCTCTATGAGGTTTAGAAGTGTAGACCTTCGATTGTTCAGAATTTCTTATGAAACCTTTCAAGGAAAAATACTTTTGCAACATGTCTGTTGGAATTATGATTGTATGACTATGAATTATCATAAACAACCACAGATGAAAATGTATCCACGCTTGCAAAACTCACTGTGGTTGAATACTATGCCTTGCATGAGGTCTGTCTGACTGTGAAAATGAAATCTAAAGCCTTAGATAAATAATTAACTTTGCATTATGCACCACAAAACCTGTTATATTTGCTATATTTACACAAAGATTATTATTTTTATTTATTTTTTTCCACATTTCAAAGAATGTAAAAACACAGACCTGGTGCAGTTACTACTTCTTTTCTTTTCTTTTTTTTAATCCATGATCGAAATACAGTGGACTAACAGAAGTAAAGTTAAAACCAAATATTTATATCATTCGTCTCCAACAACACTTGCACACAAATCCTGCAGTGAGACTTTGCGTATATTACTTAATACACACTATACTGATATAATTATAGGTGATATATGTTATGTGGGAAAACATGTTTATGTCTCACTGAGTAATGAAGCCTCTCAGGGCACTTAGGTCTGTGATAATGCTTTTGAATGCTAAACTGACCAGTGGTTGACACTATGAGGCCTGCTCTCCTCATTTTTAGTGTGCTCATAAAAAATGGTTTTGTCTTGAAACAGTTGCATCTGGCAGTCACAGCTTTTTGACTGATAAGCTCTTACTTCATACACTGACTCATTTCTGATAAAAACATCTGTGTTTTTTCAAGTGTGACCTGGGTCTCTTTCTCTACTCCCTCCACCCCCGATCTCCCGCTCCCTCTCTTCTGTGTCTTTTATTCATTGCCAGAAAAATATCAATAACATAATGCCACAAAGCTGTTACCAAATACCAAACCATTAAAATGTCTGTTTTATGATACCAATCTTATTTTCCCCAAGTACGCTACACATCTTTTGTAAATTTGAAGCTTATTTTTTTTATCAGTTATTAAATTTATTTATATATAGACTTGTTGCTATCAAGAAAAAGTAACTATTTATCTTAAATTCACCACAGTATGACTTAATTTATAATTAAATTAAGCCATGTCACAACACACACACACAAAAAAAGCAAATGTAAAGATATTATTTACAGCAGCCATATTGTCTTTATGGCGCTGTTTCTCTTTCAGGAATTTTCAATTCTGATTGGTTGATTGCTCCATCCAGCTCTCTGATGTAGAGAAAAACTGTTAGTTTCCAGAAGTAAAAATCCCATTCATTTTATCCAAAGGGAAATTGATTTTTAACCTTACAAATCTTTAAAGACAGACCTATGAGCTATGTGGGTTGTTAATAGATGGCATATGTTTTTTGTTTTATTCTGATTTTTTGGAGCCATCAGCCTGCATTATTTCATGTATTAAAATAATCTTGTAACAGCAGAATTCTTCTTGAAAAACTTGAAAAACAATGCCCATAATTCTGCACTGACATCTCCACCAATTAGAGAATCATGACAAGCAAATTGCTTCAAAACAGCTCTGCCCACTTCCATGAAGCACCGTGAACGATTTAATAGAGTTGGTGAAAAAATGACCTCAGAGGACTTCACTTGGCCCATTACAATAACTGTAATATTATTGCAGTGTTCATCTTGTTCACCCAAAAATGAAAATTGCCTGGAAAAGTGTTTGGTTACCCGCATTCTTCAAAATATTTTATTCTGTGTTTAGCAGAAAAAGGAATTCATACAGGTGAATTCATTCATACATTCATTCATACATTCAAATTCATACAGGTTTAGAACAACTTGAGGGTGACTAAATGATGACAGAATTTTCATTTTTGGTTGAACTATCCCTTTAAGGTACTGTAATATACATGTAAGATCACAATACCTATATTTAACTTTTTGGTATTTGTGACTGACCATTTCCATTTTTTAAATTAAAAAATTGTAAAAGGGTCCCCCAATTACATGTTTTGCTCTGTTGGTGGAAAATATTTTAGTATTTAAAGGCAACCATTTTATTTGCAGTAATGTGAGGAGAGAAGAAGCAAATACCGTTTTGAGAAAAGAACGAGAGTGGAGCATTAACGTGATCTGCCATGACATTTCCCCAAATCAATCTGGACTAAAAAGGTTTAGTTCAATTGGGTGTGCATACTTAAGTTAATTATTTTCTGAGGATAAAGTGGAATACTGGAACAGGGATCCAACACATGTCTCTGAACCTCTACATCCTGAAAGCTCAATAATCCCAAATATCCCTTAATTAATCAACAACGGAGAATAGTGTTGAATCGCCTCCCCCTTTTCTCTTCCTCACAGGATTTTTTCACCCCTGTTTGCTTATTTGTTGCCTTGCCAATGCCCAAAAAAATTTACAGCCCTCATTTTTTGGTGATTGTTTTCAAGGCACAGAAGTTGCTGCCTCGTTGCAGTTAGCATTTAATCATCTTGCTTGCCTCTGTGGAATTCGCTAATGACAGTCCCCAGAACAGCTCCCTGGGCATGCTCAGTGAAGAAAGCGGAGAACTGTGGGCTGTGAGCATGTTTGTCCTATGAAAAGCTGTTTCTGTCACCAGCCAAAGCTGTTGTTTAACAAGTGGAAACCTCATCACAATTAAGCCTTGGTGGTTATGGCTTGGCAGTGTGGAGATGGCAGAACCCTTTCCTTGTCTCTCACAGTTTTTCCTCTTTTTTTTGGCATTACTTCTTCTTGCCTGTGGCTTTTCATGACTAAACATGACAACAAACAAACAAACAAATACATAAAACTGTGGTTTTACAACCTCAAAACAACTATAAAAGCAGTGATGTGACAGTTAAGTTAGATCCCATGATAATCAACACACATACCCCCTGTGAATAACAAATACAGGAAGATTGGAATCAAAGTTTGAATTAGTGTGTGTGAGTCAGAGCAAAATGCTGGACAGGTTGTATCTGTGACGGGGTGGTCTGGCAGGTGCAGCTCTCTGGTTGTGTTCAAGGCAGAGGAGAGCTTTGATTTCTCTTATTTAGGTGTGACACCTTTTTAGTGGTGTGAAGATGGAGGCCTCCTCTAGTTAAGGCCATATGACCGCATACATAGTGTGAGAAAGGGCAGAGGTTTCCATCAAAGAGCAATGACGAAGCTAATGTAAGCTGCAACATACTGCAGTCTGGAACCACAATCTGGAAAATCGTTGTAAAAATAAATGTGGCATTTACTTTAAAGGACTTGTTCATCCAAAAATGAAAATGCCATCATTATTTACTCACCCTCATGTTGTTCCAAACCCGAACAAATTCTTCTGTGGAATACAAAAGGATATTTTCTACTGAATGTTCATGATGCTCTTTTCCATTCAAACAAAATGGATGGTGATTTGAACTGTCAACCTCCAAAAAGGACAAAAAACACAATGAAAATGTATAAATGAATCATCTGAAACCTTACAATAACACTTCATGACTAGCCTAACCAAAGAATTATTTATACTCTGAAAATAGGCAGAAAAACGTGTTTTTTTTGCTAGTTTCAGCCTGATGCAGATATCATTGTCACGTCCAATGCCACGTTGTTTAAATAGCAAATGCACTCGCACCCATCTGTTCGCCCATGGGCGTGCTGATCTGAAAACGAGGTGTTCAGGTGCATTGTTGGCAATTCCACCATGTAAATAGAAAATCAGCCATGGATGAGACTCTGATTGGTTTATTGCACGTTATGCCCAAAACACACCCATGACTCATTAAAGGTGCCCTAGAATCAAAAATTTAATTTACCTCGGCATAGTTGAATAACAAGAGTTCAGTACATGGAAAAGACATACATTGAGTTTCAAACTCTGTTGCTTCCTTCTTCTTATATAAATCTCATTTGTTTAAAAGACCTCCGAAGAACAGGAGAATCTCAACATAACACCGACTGTTACGTAACAGTTGGGATCATTAATATGTACGCCCCCAATATTTGCATATGCCAGCTCATGTTCAAGGCATAGACAAGGGCAGCCAGTATTAACATCTGGATCTGTGCACAGCAGAATCATCAGACTAGGTAAGCAAGCAAGGACAATAGCAAAAAATGGCAGATGGAGCAATAATAACTGACATGATCCATGATAACATGATATTTTTAGTGATATTTGTAAATTGTCTTTCTAAATGTTTCGTTAGCATGTTGCTAATGTACTGTTAAATGTGGTTAAAGTTATCATTGTTTCTTACTGTATTCACGGAGACAAGAGCCGTCGTTATTTTCATTTTTAAACACTTGCAGTCTGTATAATTCATAAACACAACTTCATTCTTTATAAATCTCTCCAACAGTGTAGCATTAGCCCGTTAGCCACAGAGCATATAGCCTCAAACTCATTCAGAATCAAATATAAACATCCAAATAAATACTATACTCACAGGAATCTATGCATGCAGCATGAATGGCGAACATCTTGTAAAGATCCATTTGAGGGTTATATTAGCTGTGTGAACTTTGTTTATGCACTGTATAACTGCACTTATAGTCGAGAGCTCGGGAGGGCAGGGAGCGAGAGATTTAACACTAGCACTACCGGAATTCTATAACTACTAGAACTGCCAATAGCGGTCATTTTGACTGTTCATACCAGACAGCAGTGAATGTCATTTTTGTCATGTTATATTTACTTCAAAGCTTCTATGGTCATGTTTTATGAAAAATGTGGGGTAATTTAAGCATACATAATATAATATGTTCGTGATATTGTGTAAGAGCTATAGACCTCCCACAAAAGTGCATGCCTCAATTTGCTTTCCGCAATTTGCATCCGGCAAGCTGGAGATCAAAGTTTTTCACCGCAGTTAAAATGTTGTTTTTGAAAGTCAAAATGTCAACAAATATAAAATGAAGCAGAATATTTCGTTAGATAAAAACATATTGTGAATTTTGGAAATGATTACATCTGTCTTTATTCAATACATTTTGACTTTTGGAGTTTACAATGCTTTAGCATTATCGGAAATGTTTGGACCACACGAATCGGAAACAATTTTATGCAGCCTCTAATGAAATCTAGAAAATCTTTTTTTACGAACCGGAATTATCTCTGAATCACTCTCAGAATCAGTGTCAGACGAACTGTCAAGAGACCAAGAGACATCGCTCTCTGCTCCTCCATCAGACTCTGCATCATCAATGTTCTCAAGCAAGGATAAAACCTAATTTTCTTTCTTGTTGCCATTTTGACGGTAAAGCTAAGTTTTAGCTTAGCAAAAGCATACAAAACTGCCAGAGAGAGGTTGCTAGGCAACAGCTACGCACATCTTTAACGGCGGGAAAAAGCGCTGAGGAGATACAACGCCTGTAATATGTGCGGTCAAATTGACCACTATGGCCATTCAAGGTAGAAATACTCAGAACTCTTTTGTGTTTTGTAATTTTAATAAAATAACAATGTTAAAATAAAATTTACATTCATTTAAGAAAAGTCATGGAACTGTAGTTATATGGGTTTTATTTCAACAAAGTTATTACATTGCAAATCTTTAAAACGGTCAAAATGACTGCCTTGGTAGTTCTAGTGTTAAAGGGGCCGCGCAGCCTGAATCGGTGCATAGTTAATGATGCCCCCAAAAAAAAATAATTAAAAAACATCTTTGGGGTATTTTGAGCTGAATCTTCACAGACACATTCAGGGGACACCTTAGACTTATATTACATATTTTGAAAAGACATTCTACGGCACCTTTAAGAGACTAGGTACAGCCCTTTTGGATCATGTGCTTTTGGACCATGCGCTGACCATTTTTTCAGTCTTTAAACTGGCAACTAAGCTAACTAAGTAAACACACTAAGCGCACCTGTGCCCTGCGCTTTAGACCATGCACTTAGGTCTTTAAATTAGGGCCCAGTATGTGAAAAGAGCAGTATGTCTGAATTCACAATATTCATAAAACAGTAGGCAAAAATTACGTGGATGATAATAACAATATGATGAATGAATCGGTGTGTTGAGCCAGTCAGTTGAATGAACATTTTAATCACTTACTTGTAGCCACAACTTGAGTAACTACTGTATTTTTTTGTGAATAATAAGTTTAAATTGTGGCCTGTTCCACACATACACATTTATGTTTTTGTTAAAATAAAGGCAAAAAAAGTGTTTGTTTTAATTTTTGGTATTTACATGCCTGACAAGCAGCACCTCAAAATTATTTTTTTTCGAATTATGAAATTTTTCTCGCTGCCATACGCTGCAGTCACCGAGAGGTCATTTGTCCAGCCATGGCCATTTGAGATGTGTTTTATAGACCTTGTTTAATGATCACACTGCACTCTTAATACCCAGAGAATTGCTATCCTGCAAAACCACATTCTAAAAACACCAGGCCAAGAGTAACCATGCCCAGTCTGCAAAGACCTTCATATAAACCATACTAAAAACTCTCTTATCCTTTAATCCAAAATAATATTTATGAGAAATGTGGCTGCAGGGCAAAGAAAGGTCAAACTATATTTAACATGTTCCTTTATTGTAAAACATAACTGTATTTCTTTAATTAAAGTTTAATGTGACTTTACAGTAATGGGATGCCTACATATCTGAGTGCATAAAAGGAAACAAAATATAATTTTATGTGCTGTCTGTCGGCCACACCCATCTTTAATAAAAACGAATAAACTTTGTCTGCAGAATAGGAAATTAGCCTAATACCCTTTCGGTTAATGAGCTGCATATTTTTTTAAGAATCTGCAAGGATAAAAAGTTATTGCCGTTTTGTCATAATTTGGCGGCCCCATTTTTTTCTGCCTTTTGTTATTTCTTATGGGCTAATTAAGCCATTAGCCTCTCTAGAAACTCTTGTGCTTTCATTATACAATTGTAATGTTCTTTAGACTTCTGCCAAGCACTCAGAGCTGCATTTTAGGGGCATTTCAGTTTTGTGGTTTTGCTCTGTGAGGTGTCTGAGAGGTGACAAAGGCAAAAACCTTTTATGAACTCTTTGTCAAAGTGGACAACCACATTCACTGTATCACATGCGATTTTATAAACTCATTGCTTGTCAAAATGTGTTGAATGTTTTGACCTCAACCCTGAGTTCATGCAAGATCTTTAAACCTTTTTCTCACTGCATCTTTTTCTCCTTCTCTTTGCTCTTACTGTATTTGCGTCTTCTGTTTGAACGACTTTACTAAAGGTCACTGTGCTTTTAATTAGCCTTCTGCTCTGTTAGCGCAAGTATCATAATGAAAACACATTGCATCGGCAGATCTGTTAAAACATTACTGTCAGCAAACGCTGAAGCTCGATGACACATAAATGTAATTTATCAGCATGTTTGTGTTAGCACTTTTGTTGCTCTTTTTTTAATGCCTCGCCGTAGCGGAGATGCTTTGTCATTTCAAAACGACAATGTCAGTCTTAATAATACCCAGATCCCTGATCGCAACTCCATACTAATAAACTGACTCCAGACTATTTGTGAGCTGAGATCTTTATTCAATGGCTTGTGACAGTAAAAAATGACTTAAAGCTCCTTTGCAGTGAAACATGCCCTGGTGAAGTTGATCAGGTCTTTGCAACTGCTGTTATTTCTCAAGAGAGTGTTTACACGCCTCTCTGCCTATGCCATTTCCTGGCCGTAGACGTTGAATGCCAGAGCTCAGTTCAGATGAGGCAGCTTTCAGTCCCATATGGGATTTATTAGGGGAGGTAAAGCGGGCAGGCGTCCCTGATATGAAGAGATAAACCATGTATTTCCCTGATGATTAATGCAATTCACTGTGATGTCATCTAAAATGGCCAACACAAATCATTCTTTGGCGTGACCACCCAAGAGTTAAAATGGCACGTCACACGTGAACGTGTAGGTTTGTGAAGAGAATGCGACCATGTGTGGATGGGTTAGAGCTTACATATGTTGGAGACAAAGAGCACTTAAAACCATTACCGAACTTGGCCTTCATCCGTCCCTGCATTCTGTCTCCTTCCAAGTCCTCTGTGTTTGCCTCGTTGTTTTCAGTCTTTAACATTTATTGGCCAAACATTTAACAATGTGTTTCTATGAAAGTTTGGATCCTACTCTCTCCCACATAATAACTGAAGCAAAGACGAGAGAGACGTACTCATTTTGCTCAGCAACTGTAAAAATCTCTTGGCTGCATTTTCTGCATGTCTCACTCTCCCCAAAATTACATTGGTCCTTTGATAGCTTGGCTTTTTGTTTAGTTGTATCATTTGGTGTTTGTCAGGCACTATTAGTTTGCCTCCTGACCTACCCCAAGAGAATACTGACATCCAACAGTCTAACTGTACACTTCAAATTTGTCCTGTTAAGCATCTTGTGTATTTCAATCTGGTCTTTCTCAAGACGCTGGTGGTGCTGAAATGTGCCTTATTCTCATTGTTCAGAATGACACGGACATCCAGTGGATCTGTTGTAAACACATGTTAAAACACAGAGGTAATAAAATGGCAAAAATTGTGATGGTGTTATTGTTTTACCTGAGCTGTGAATGTGGGTTTGCTGTCATTGTTGAACATGATGGGAAAAAATAGTTTAGAGTAGCAATGTAGTAGGACTTACGAACAAATTACTTTTATGAGCCGAATTCTTTAAGTGAATCGAAAACATCAGTTCGTCAGAGCAGAAGCCTTACTAGCAGTTTGTCAACACAAGTTCAAATCACATCTCGTTCTACTGTACTTTCCAATCCCATCCCTCTTTCTGTCCTGCTTCCTGTCCACTCCTCATTACACTATCTAATAACGGCAAGAACTTTGAAGAAAACAAATCTTTAAATAAGCAACATACAGGGTAACCAGTGTAGTCTGGTTTCCAAACAAATTACTCTTATGAGTCAGTTCTTTTAATGAATAGTTCAAAACAATGAGCTACTGTTTAGAATCACTCTGACAAATCCTTCACTAAACTCAACTGATAATTATTTTCAGCTGTTTGTCAGTATCATTAGACTGATTGTCCAAATAACAGTGTCGTTAACATTATAATAATTATGATGTTAAAGACAATGTGCCATATATATTAAGGGTGTTATGGTACATGTATTCGTCCCAAACCATCAGGGTTCGGTGCAAACAGTCAGACGACGATCACAGTCAGTCAGAGCTGATCAACACTCCAATCCAGAAGAGGGTCTGTGTGTTAATGCATTGTAGCCTAACCACTTGTAACCATCATTAAAGGGTTAGTTCACCCAAAATTTAAAATTCCATTCCACACCCGTAAGACCTTTGTTAATCTTCAGAACACAAATTAAGATATTTTAGTTGTTTCAAAACACTGCTTCAGGAAGCATCAGAGCACAGATGTGGCGAATCTGCTTTTTGGAGCACCAGAGTCACGTGATTTCAGCCGTTGGCAGTTTGACACGCGATCTGAATCATGATTCATTTATGCTCCAATGGTTCCTGAAGCAGTGTTTTGAAATCGGTCATCACTAAATAAGTCGTTATTTTGTTTTTTTTGGCGCTCCAAAAATATTCTTGTCGCTTTATAATATTAATATTGAACCACTGTACTCACATGAACCGATTTAAATATGTTTTTAGTACCTTTATGGATCTTGAGAGAGGAAGTGTCCATTGCTCCCTATGGAGGCCTCACGGAGCCATCGGATTTCAACTAAAATATCTTAATTTGTGTTCTGAAGATTAACAAAGGTCTTACGGGTGTGGAACGGCATGAGGGTGAGTAATAAATGACAGAATTTTCATTTTTGGGTGAACTAACCCTTTAACCATAAATAATCACACTAAGCTGTGTGTTTTGTTAATTTCGATAAGAAAAAAAGTGCCATCTTTCAAATTCTGTCCATTTGTCCACAATCATCCCTTCTTCTTTACTATTGTTACAGAATATGTGTAATCGCTCAAAAATCAGTGTTTCAACCTCGGAAAGACGTCAATAAAACAGCTTGTAAACAATGTCATGTAGCATTACATTTACGTCAAAGTTCGCTAGAGAAACTCTTTAGCTAAATATGCACTATATATAGCCTATATATTAATTATATTTTACTTAACTTGTTTTCATTACGGATTTATTTAAACATACATTAAATAATCAAGACATCACTAACAGGTTAATGACAACCACTGTGTAAATGATTTTATTTTAACAACGAATTGGAGAAAAATAATTTTATAATTAGATATAGAAGTTAATGCAAAAACTGCCTTATGTGCAATTTACATTTTTACAAACATTTATTATTATTATTATTTTATTATTTGAGTGTTGATTGTTATGTCTAAAAATAAATAGCAACTGAATTTAATAATAACCTTTCTGTGACGAGCAGGGCGGGCGAGAGCCGTGAGGGAACGGCGCGAGGCCGGTGACGCGAGTGATAATGAGCGTCACCTGCGAGGCGTGCCGGCCTCGAGTCTCTCACGGAGGAGCTCCGGAGGCATAAAAGGAAGAGCGACTACAATGAAAGACGAGAGAGGACCAGGCCTGGACTTTATTTTATGTTTTGTTATGTTTGTGTGGCCGGCAGACGTCCGCGAGGGTCTGCCGGCATTACTTTCGTTTTGTTCTTTGTTTATTTTACATTAAAAGTTACGTTCAATGTTCGCCGGTTCCCGCCTCCTTCCTCCCGGGTTTCGGCACCAATGTAACGAGGTTAGTAGATATGGGAAGAAGGAGGCGGGAACCGGCGAACATTGAACGTAACTTTTAATGAACGGTGACGCTCATTATCACTCGCGTCACCGGCCTCGCGCCGTTCCCTCACGGCTCTCGCCCGCCCTGCTCGTCACACTTTCATATTATAGTAATGTGCAAGTAAGGATTCACTATATAGTTTACAGCATCAGAGATAGATTTTTTTTTTATCCTTAAAGCTGCAATATGTAATATTTTCTGTCCGCTAGAGGCCTATTCAAAACAAAAGGCGTAGCTTGATGACGGCAAGTTTGAGCGCGGAATCTTGGGACATGTGGTCTTCACCTCACACAGCCGGTGGAAAAGAATTGGGATTGGACTCGGGCAGAAATCATGTTCATGGATGTGATTCTTACCATTATTGTAGTATGAAGCAGAGCAGGAGCGAGTGTTGAAGGAGCTGAACGAGGCCTGCTGGAGCGATTGCGCAACACGATGTGCAACACATGGAAATCTGATAATATTTGGAGAAGTTGTGGCCATTTGAAGGTAGGCACTCAAAAAAGCTCAAAGGGCAGAAAATGACCTAAAGACTTTGCAGTTCTGGCCTGTTCTCACCTGCTGGGAGTGACAATAGGGCTCATTTACATCTCATTTAGATAAGCCATACCCCCTGTAAAGCTGCATGGTTGCATAGCAACGACAGACGCAATGGGAAAATCGGACCGCATACTATTAATAATAAAGGATAATGTGCATTGTAAATGTCAGTAATTTATCTTTTTTGACATTAGAACTTTTTGAACAGGATTCTGTGATAACCGTATAGTCCTGGTTTAGACCTCAGTTAGTGGTTAGACCTGGTTTGAGTCAAAGGATTAAAAAAATCCTGTACATTAAACTCTTCAATACTTTTACTTTTAGACTTATAACACACATTTTACGGCTATGGATACTTTATACTTTTACTTATGTAGGAATTTAATCTGATACATTTACTATTACAGTAAATCCTTGTTAAGTAGTAGTAACTGGCAAAATTATTAGCGTCACATTCAATTCAAGAATAGTAAGGTTTACATTCACACCAGTCAATTCAAGCAGTTGAAGCGTTATTCAAATTAACATGCTAACATTACCATCTAAAAGGCCATTAAAGTAATGGGGGTTTTTGGCAAGTGATACGATGCTAACGATTACATTTAAAACAACAGTCCTGAGCTAGCTAATAACAATAGACACATGAGATAACGTGTAGCCTACATGTTCTTAGAATGAACACAAAACGACAAACTATGATGTTTATGGAAACTCACCCCATAAGAAACAGAAAAGATCTTGTTGCCTCCAATGAAATAAGTTGTTCGGGCACACTTTCTCTTTGTCGGGGTCTTCTTTGTGGATGTAACCATCTCCGAAGTTTGCACTATGCGCCTGTTTGCCTCTAAATGTCCAATAATTCGCATGTCCTGCCACTCTTTTTCCGCAGCTAAAGAATCCAGCCGTATGTTGTACTTTAAAATATTTTCAGTGTAACGGCCACGGATCAGCTTGTCTGCGATATATCTTCATTAAATTTTGATATCAGCTAGATCCGGCCAGAGCGCTGCATAAATAAGTAGCCACGCTTCCCTGGAGGGCGGCGGCAATAACAAAAGAAACAAAAGCCGGCGTATCCGATTCCAGTATGGAAAGACACGCCCCTACTGCGAGATATAATCTCTGAAAAACAAGCCGATTTCAACCTCAAAATGTACGCTTTTAAATAAACCAATACTGCTATCTAAAACACGGAGATGCTTCTTCATGATCTCAACTAACAGATTCTGAAAAAACCCCCGAAAATCACCAAATTTGAAAAAAAAAAAAAAAAAAAAATGCTTCTTCCTCAGTTTGCTCAATAGTTGTGCTGCCGACTTGTGTCCCTGGTTTCTGTGACGGGTCACATATATAACACTGGCCTAGTGGTTTTTGGTAGACATCGTTAAAACAGTCCACGTGACTGCAATGCAACCTTAATTTTATGAAGCAAAAAGAATACCTGGAAGCGCTGAATGTAAACAGCATATGAGAATGACACAGAAGAAAAGATATTGTTGAATAAAAATTTTTTGTTTTGTTTGTTTTTGCACACAAAATATATTCTCGTCACTTCATAAAATTAAGGTTGAACCACTGCAGTGACGTCAACTGTTTTAACAGTGTCTTTAGTACTTTTCTGGACCTGGAAAGTGGTGGTCATATACCTCTCAGATTTCATCAAAAAGATCTTAATTTGTGTTCAGAAGATTAATGAAGGTCTTAAGGGTGTGGAACAGCATGAGTACTTAATGACAGATTTTTTTTTTGTTTTGTTTTTTTGGGTGAACTAACCCTTTAAGATTTTTTTTATTATAATTGAATGAATTTAAAGACAGAAACACAGTTTGTTCAGTAAACCACTGTTTAATAAAAAAAAAAGATTTTTTTTTTTTTTTATAGTTTTCTCAGACTTCAAAACTGAGGTACATACTGAACCGTTATTTTTGTGTACCGTTACAACCCTAATATATACATATCTGCCCTCCTCGCCATATACATCCAAAGAAAGCCTTTATTTTAAACTTAGATTTGTGGTGTGGACTCTCATTTTAAAGTTTCAGGGGCCTAAAACCACAGGATGAGGTCCATAACACAGAGGAAACAAACTGTGAGAGGTCCAGTATTAAACATACTTTCACATGTTTTTTCTCACCACAAAGCCTGCTGTCTCCAGCCAAACCCTCCATCTTTACTGACCTCAAGGGTACGAATCTCTCTCTCTCTTTATTTCTTATATTGTGTGCTTAGCTAAACAGATAGCTATGGTCAGCAGAGTCCAAAGATCCGCCCTTGGATAAGACATTGCATCATTGTGGTTGTTGGCTGTCCTTTGTGTTTTGTGTTGTAAACACTGTCAGATTGAGTCTATAAGTACATTACTAATTGTCTTTGCACCATGGTTGTGTTCTGTTCAGAATTTGTATCTAAACTGCCCGTGTACTGTAGTGCTCTTGACCCGGTTGTTTTTCCTTTTAACAGCTCAAGACCATCCAGCATGTGCTACGACAGCTGTCGATAAACTGATCTTTATCTACAGACAGCAGTAAGCATCAGTACTGCTGCGGGCCAGCCTTTTACAAGAGCATCTTCAAGTGTAGTTGTAATGCATCTCATTGTGAGTATGAAGCAAGCCACTGACAGCAAGTGATGGATAAACCATAAAAGAACTTAAGAAGTGGGCAGAACAGATTAATGGGATATAGCCCACATCAGTATTTATCGGCTAGTGAGAGAGAAAATGGGATAAAAAGTAAAAAAAAAAAGAAAAAAAGGATAATCACAATTGAAGGACTGCAATTTGTTTTACAGTGTTTTTGTTGAAGGGTAAATTCACCCAAAAATTACTATTTACTATCATTATTTATAAAACAGTTCATTGTGGTTCTCAAATATGATTGGCTGAGAGCCTTTTCCAGCCATCTGATATTCTACCAGTATCACCACGGGAACCGTTTCACCGTTTGTATCACTCCACTTGCAGCATTTCTCACAGTCAAACCCACCATAAATTTACAAACACTACTGTTGTTGTCACGGAATGTAGTTTTATGAGTTTTTTTAGGCAAGAATGTAGTTATTTACTGTAGACCTCAAATATGTGACCTTTATATAAACGTAGCGTAGTTTGTTTAAATGTTTTCGGAGATGTGAGCTCCAGGCCGTCAGCGGCAGTTCAGTGCTCATGTACCCGCTGAGAACAGCTTTATCTCGGCCAGTCCTTCAGGAATTTGTCGCTGACTCTTACAGTTGAGCTCGAAAGTTTACATACCCCTAGCAGAATCTGCAAAAATTTTAATCATTTTAACAAACTAAGAAGGATCATAAAAATTTAATGTTATTTTTTACTTAGCACTGCCCTGAATAAGCTAATTCATGTAACAGATGTTTACATATGTACAGAACCACTACTGGCCCTGGACATCATTCACTTTTATTATCATATAATGAGATTAAAAAAAAAAAAAAAACACTTGTTGTGTGCCACTCAATAACAAATGTTAATTAGGTTTGAAACAGGGTGAGTAAATGGTGAATTAGGGTGAAAAGGGTGAGTAAATGGTGACAATAATTTTTGGGGCAATTATTCATTTAACAGTTTCCATGGCCAATAAAACACAAAAGATTCCAGTCTCACATCCCTAATTGAGATATGCTGACCACTGATCTACCTTTAAAAAAAGCAGCAAAGGTGCCATCGAATTGAAAATTGAATTTACCTCGGCATAGTTGAATAACAAATGTTCAGTACATGGAAATGACATAGAGTGAGTCTCAAGCTCCATTGTTTCCTCCTTCTTATATAAATCTCATTTGTTTAAAAGACCTCTGAAGAACAGGCGAATCTCAACATAACACCGACTGTTACGTAACAGTTGGGATCATTAATATGTACGCCCCCAATATTTGCATATGCCAGCCCATGTTCAAGGCAAGGCGTTCAAGACAAGGGCAGGCAGTCTTAACGTCTGGATCTGTGCACAGCTGAATCATCAGACTAGGTAAGCAAGCAAGGACAATAGCAAAAAATGGCAGATGGAGTGATAATAACTGACATGATCCATGATAACATGATATTTTTAGTGATATTTGTAAATTGTCTTTCTAAATGTTTTGTTAACATGTTGCTAATGTACTGTTAAATGTGGTTAAAGTTACCATCGTTTCTTACTGTATTCACGGAGACAAGAGCCATCACTTTTTTTATTATTAAACATTTGCAGTCTGTATAATTCATAAACACAACTTCATTCTTTATAAATCTCTCCAACAGTGTGTAATGTTAGCTTTAGCCACAGAGCACAGCCTCAAACTCATTCAGAATCAAATGTAAACATCCAAATAAATACCATACTTACGCGATTAGACATGCTGCATGATGAACACTTTGTAAATATCCATTTTGAGGGTTATATTAGCTGTGTGAACTTTGTTTATGCAGTGATAGAGTCGAGAGCTCGGGAGGGGGCAGAGAGCATGCGATTTAAAGGGGCCGCAGCCTGAATCGGCGCATTTCTAATTATGCCTCAAAATAGGCAGTTAAAAAAATTAATAAAAAAAAATCTATGGGGTATTTTGAGTTGCATCTTCACAGACACATTCAGGGGACACCTTAGACTTATATTACATCTTGTAAAAAAAACGTTTGATGGCACCTTTAACTAAGCCATATCAAACAAATGTTTTTGAAATAAAATCAAATCTTCATTACAGAAAAAAAAAGTGTTTTGATTTAATGTCTTGATTTGCAAGAGCTGAAACTGCAAGAGTTGATCTGTCAGTTTATCTTAAATGAGTGCTCGGTTAATGCCTTAGTGTAATTTTACTTTAATCAGTCCAGATTTCGTAAAGCTTACCAGATTAAACCATTCCCATAACTGCACATTAAAAGACTAATAGAGTACCTTATTTGCTATCTACATTCACTTGATTATTTATTCTGTGTGTTCTCACCAGCCCTTGGGACGAGCTCAGTAAATCTGACATCTACGTATCGCTCCAGTACAGGTTTATTCACTAATAACAGATGGATTGTGCTTGACCTTCAATCGACATGATTCTTTAGAGGGTTGTATGTGTTCTCCAGCGTGTTTGCCTGATGCTTGACAATAAACCAGTCAGCTAAGACCGTAAATGACCCCGCTTGATGATGATGTGTGTGTGTGTGTGTGTGTGTGTGTGTGTGTGTGTGTGTGTGTGTGTGTGTGTGTGTGTGTGTGTGTGTGTGTGTGTGTGTGTGTGTGTGTGTGTGTGCGCAATGTTCTGGCTACTCACCAGACTAATTAACCAAACAGACATCGCTCAGTGCTGCAACCCAAGACAATTCTAATTTGAGCCGCCCTAATTGAAGTGACAACTTAATTACAGCCTGATAATATCAAGCTTTCCTTGTAGACTAGTCTATCTCTCCTTCTCTTCTTTCCTCTCTCCCTCACCTCTCATCTTCCACTGTCTTTATTCTCTCCAAAGCTCTAATTAATGGAAGACACCCAACAGGTTCGATGTAAAAGCAGGAAACTCCGCCTGTAACCTTTTTCCCACTTCACCCCGTGTATAATTAAACCCTGATAAGTGAAAAGTCACTTTGTCTCATTTTCATTGACAATGTACATACAGTAGGAGCCTCTTCATTTAGGCAAAATATTAGCTCACCCCCACCTTTTCCTCTCTGTTAGAGCGGAATAAATAGCATTAGCATTGTTTTTAAAGGTGCTACATAGAGTTTAGCATCGGGGCTAAATCACATCATTACCATAACGTGTGTGTGTGCATGTGTCTGTAAGTGATTCACCCCAATCTCTCTCTCTTTCCGTCACATCAAAGTGAAACGGAGCGTTGCTGTAATTGGGCCATGCCGTCCTGTCAGGATGATTCAAGATGATGTCTGTTCTTCTCCCTCCAGAGCTCAGGGGCTCACTAATTAACACTCAAAAAGTCTCATAAATGTGAGAATAAAAAGTAGGGGGAAAAACAACTTTGGAGACTCCATTAGTATTTCATGGTCCTACTGTAACTTATTAAAGTTTGCAATATCAATTTAATGTATTATACAGTGTTTTAAAGTCTTGCTGCTTTTTCAGGGAATCAAAAGTGTGTGTGTGTATATATATATATATATATATATATATATATATATATATATATATATATATATATATATATATATATATATATATATATCTATGGAAAAAAATTAAGAGACCACTTAACATTGATTTCTGAACTTGGAGTGGTCTCTTAATTTTTTTCCATAGCTGTGTGTATATATATATATATATATATATATATATATCAGTGGCGTGCAGTGGTGCTCTGAAATGAGGAGGCACATTTTTTTTTTTTTTTATGAATCATTGTAAATTCATGTGCATTACTCTTAAAGTTGACAAATGTTCCTTGTTAAATGAACATTACTTTACAGTACATCAAAAAAAAAAAAAAAAAAAGAAACCAAATACAACTCTATTTTGTAATTTTACATTAACAATGCAATGTTCTATTTATCAAAACCAAGTCAATCTCATCAAGCATCAAGTGTTTTAAGCATTTCTACATTAATTCCAAAATGATAACTAAAGGCAATAATAATGTAAACAATATATTTTATTTGTTTATTGCGGTTTTTCTTTTTAATTGTCAACCTAGAATATTTTGGATCATCAGTCATGCTCCATTAACACCGTCTGTCACAGACACGAATTGCATTTTTAATTTCATCAAGCTGATTGCACTAAAAAACCCCGCAGTAATCATGCTTTCAGTCCATTTCAAGTTTGATTTTGACGTAACATAAAGCGGTGATATCTAACTGGGTGATCTGTTTACTTACTTTTCGATTAGTCTTCCGATTGACGCCATCATTTATTCAGTCAAATCTACGCGCGAAACGCGAACGTCAACGAGAGGCGGGATTTATCGCACAAACCAATCATATCCAATCATAACCAATTACATCCAATGATAGCGCGATGGAGACATTGCCTCCTCTCACGTGACTTTCCCCCATTCATTCTCAATTGCCCCCCACAAAACCCACCGCACGCCGGGGTTCTGATGATTTTCTATAGATTCCTATGAGAGGAAAGGGAGGCATGACTCCTCTGTGTAACTTTACCTGTGGGTGTCGCTGTTGGGCAGTGTTCCTTAAGAAATACGCGTGACTTGCGCTCTTTTTAATGTCATAATTTGTAATATTTGTGTTGTTTTATATGTAATATGGATTATTTTCTCATCCTATTTTTTTGAGGAGGCACTGCCTCCCTTGCCTACTCGGAGGAAACGCCCCTGATATAAATATATATATATATATATATATATATATATATATATATATATATATATATATATATATATATATATATATATACAGTCGGTACGAGAAGTATTTAGACCCCCTTCATTTTTTCACTCTTTGTTATATTGCAGCCATTTGCTAAAAAAAGTTTTTTTTTTTCCTCATTAATGTACACCCAGCACCCCATATTGACAGAAAAACACAGAATTGTTGACATTTTTGCAGATTTATTAAAAAAGAAAAACTGAAATATCACATGGTCCTAAGTATTCAGACCCTTTGCTGTGACACTCATATATTTAACTCAGGTGCTGTCCATTTCTTCTGATCATCCTTGAGATGGTTCTACACCTTCATTTGAGTCCAGCTGTGTTTGATTATACTGATTCGGACTTGATTAGGAAAACCACACACCTGTCTATATAAGACCTTACAGCTCACAGTGCATGTCAGAGCAAATGAGAATCATGAGGTCAAAGGAACTGCCTGAAGAGCTCAGAGACAGAATTGTGGCAAGGCACAGATCTGGCCAAGGTTACAAAAAATGTCTGCTGCACTTAAGGTTCCTAAGAGCACAGTGGCCTCCATAATCCTTAAATGGAAGACGTTTGGGATGACCAGAACCCTTCCTAGAGCTAGCCCTCTGGCCAAACTGAGCTATAGGGGGAGAAGAGCCTTGGTGAGAGAGGTAAAGAAGAACCCAAAGATCACTTTGGCTGAGCTCCAGAGATGCAGTCGGGAGATGGGAGAAAGTTGTAGAAGGTCAACCATCACTGCAGCCCTCCACCAGTCGGGGCTTTATGGCAGAGTGAGCCTCTCCTCAGTGCAAGACACATAAAAGCCCGCATGGAGTTTGCCAATATGGTGAAAAATAAGATTCTCTGGTCTGATGAGACCAAGATAGAACTTTTTTGGCCTTAATTCTAAGCGGTATGTGTGGAGAAAACCAGGCACTGCTCATCACCTGTCCAATACAGTCCCAACAGTTAAGCATGGTGGTGGCAGCATCATGCTGTGGAGGTGTTTTTCAGCTGCAGGGACAGGACGACTGGTTGCAATCGAGGGAAAGATGAATGCGGCCAATTACAGGGATATCCTGGACGAAAAACTTCTCCAGAGTGCTCAGGACCTCAGACTGGGCCGAAGGTTTACCTTCCAACAAGACAATGACCCTAAGCACACAGCTAAAATAATGAAGGAGTGGCTTCACAACAACTCCGTGACTGTTCTTGAATGGCCCAGCCAGAGCCCTGACTTAAACCAAATTGAGCATCTCTGGAGAGACCTAAAAATGGCTGTCCACCAACGTTTACCATCCAACCTGACAGAACTGGAGAGGATCTGCAAGGAGGAATGGCAGAGGGTCCCCAAATCCAGGTGTGAAAAAAACTTGTTGCATCTTTCCCAAAAATACTCATGGATGTATTAGATCAAAAGGGTGCTTCTACTAAATACTGAGAAAAGGGTCTGAATACTTAGGACCATGTGATATTTCAGTTTTTCTTTTTCTTTTTTAATAAATCTGCAAAAATGTCAACAATTCTGTGTTTTTCTGTCAATATGGGGGTGCTGTTTGTACATTAATGAGGAAAGAAATGAACTTAAAATGATTTTAGAAAATGGCTGCAATATAACAAAGAGTGAGAAATTTAAAGGGGTCTGAATACTTTCCATACCCACTGTGTATATATATATATCAGCAATATCACACTCGTAGCCGTGCGATATGGCTGTATATGAGCACGCTGTGATTCGTCCGTAGGCACGAGGCCGCAGGCCGAGTGCCGTAGGTAATCACAGCGTGCTGATATACAGCCATATCGCACGGCTACGAGTGTGATATTGCATTTATACAACAGTTCGACGGCACGAGTGTGTAAATAAATAAGAACAACAACGGAGTGTCTTTAAAACCCTCTTTTGTGCAGCACTACTTCCTTCCGCCACGGATTCAAATCTCAATTTGACAGTTGGACCAAGCCTCCGTTACTAATTCTAAAACGTCACTTCAGAACTAGTAACGAAGGAACGTTTCAAAACTCAAGTTGTCAGTTGAACCAAGCCTCCGTTGCTAACTCTAAAACGTCACTTTAGAACTAGTAACGAAGGAACGTTGAGTCGCTTCATTGAAACACATTGAATTTTCTACAGTATTAGAGAGAGAGAGAGAGAGAGAGAGCGCAAGAGAGAGAGTAGGCTATTACCTGTCTGGTATATTGCATTACATTCATTCATCAAGTCGATGTCCATAATATTACATCCTTTATACAAGTCCATTTGAATGTCCGCTGAGGTAAGCGATCTTTGTAATTGTCTTTTTTTCAGCTTT
Organism: Chanodichthys erythropterus; assembly: GCF_024489055.1. Lineage (NCBI taxonomy): Eukaryota > Metazoa > Chordata > Actinopteri > Cypriniformes > Xenocyprididae > Chanodichthys > Chanodichthys erythropterus. Next base: position 29,527,737 of record NC_090231.1, on the reverse strand, counting down.
GGGAATTTTCCATCCATAACACCACAGCGCTAAAACAACTTCCTTTTGCAAAAGTTCCTTTCAATTTAAAAGTCTCACTGACTAATTCTCCTGTAAAGTGTTGCCGCCATCTAATGGCGTATTAATGTAATGTTCACTCAATCCATATTACTTAATGGACATATTTATATAAAATAATATTTATTGAACAACATATAAGCACATTTGTACAGTTCAGTCAAACATAAACCACTAGTTATTACAAAAAAAAATAGGTCACCATTTACATTGGTACGTGGGTTTTACAAATATTTAACAAATGAAAAGGATTTTAAAGAGCTTGTGACAAAACCTCCTAACTCCATTGGATCCTCAAACTGTCAATCAAACCTCATTAATCTGCCTCACCTCGTGAATGAAGTGCGCACGCAGTTTGGACATCTCTGTGCAATGCAAAGGTATATAAAGATCTGATGTTTGGAAAAAAAAAACTTGTTAAGTGTTTTCTTTACTCAAAAAAACATGTGTTTATAAAGTTTAATGTTTTACATATCTGAAGCGGAGAAGAGTCTGATATGTCCCGTCTAGTTGTAGCCAATGTGCTATATAAGGATGTAACGTAACGTTTATTATTATCAAATTTAATATAGCACAATTCAACTTGCTCTGTAACAAATAATAGATTAATAAGACCAAAGATTGCCCGTTCTATGTACTCAAATTGAATTATGTCTCGTGTTTAACCACTATAAGAGCCAGCGGCAAATCCCCGAGTCACTGGCCGAGATGAAGCTGTTCTCGGCGGTCACAGAAGCACTGAACGGCCGCTGACGCACTCGAGAACGCATCTCCGAAAACGTCAAAACAAATTGTAAAATAGGCGCTGTTATTAAATATGAGTCACATATTTCAGGTCTAAACAACTACATTCTCGCCTAAAAAACTATTAAAACTACAGTTCGTGGTACAAGAAGTAGTATTTGTGAAGATTACGGTTGATTTGATCAGCTGCCATGACGGTCACTTCAAGCGGAGTGATACAAACAGTGAAAAGGCAGTAGGAGTGCTGTTATCACTGAAATATCGCATGGCTATCAGCCAATCAGATTCAAGAACCAGACAGAACTGTTGTATAAATATATATATATATATATATATATATATACCACTTTTTTTCCACACAGTGAATGGTGACTGGAGCTTTCAGTCTTTAAAAAGAATACACCACCACCAAAAAAGTATAATAAAAAATAGCCTTATGTGCAATATTTTAAATGTTATGAAGCAGTAAGATGGTTTTGTGTTATAAACAGACCTAAAGTTTAAGTTATTCAATGAAAATATGTTGCCATTCACCAATTTGTGAACAAATTATTCATTTGAGCAGATGAAAATAAAATGATTCATTCATGAATTGGTCTCTCTATGTTTGTTTATCACACAAAGCTTTAGTGGATTATTGCACATGAGTGTAGCTAGGACCATTTTTATGATATTTACATTATTATTATTATTGTGTCATTTTTGAGGGTTGAACTTTCCAGTCCGTATTGTAACTGCACAGAAAAATCACAATTAGCACATTCTTTAAAATAAATAAAATAAATTTTGTGTTCTATGGGAAAAAGAAGGTCGCACAGCTTTGGAACGACATTAGGGTGAGGTAATGATTTTGAATTTTCATTTTTGGGTGAACTATCCCTATTCATTCAGTTACTTCATGTATTTTATCAGTCATGTTTCTCTCAATCTCTTTTTCTTTAGTAATTTTCCTTCTCTCTATGGCTTTCTTCACTATAGGTCAGTCAGGGTTGTGTGGTAAATCAAGTAACCTTTTCCTTTGCTGTATTTCCCCTGGCCTGTATTTGAATATGAAAAGCTTTCTCTCTCACGTCTGTCTTGTTAATGTCATTTGGCAGTCATTTGATTTATTAGATATTAGGACTGGAAAGATGAGAAGAATACACTAAATATTTCATACATTCTGCTAATCTGCTGGCTGGAGCAGGTTACCTGCGTGTGTGAGTGTGTGTGTGTGTGTGTGTGTGTGTGTGTGTGTGTGTGTGTGTGTGTGTGTGTGTGTGTGTGTGTGTGTGTGTGTGTGTGTGTGTGTGTGTGTAAAAAGAAAAGTAAAAATTAGCACAGTTTCCTGTGATGGGTAGAGGGATAGAAAATACGGTTTGTACAGTATAAAAACCATTACGCCTATGGAATGTCCCCACAATTCACAAAAACAAACGTGTGTGTGGGTGGGTGTGTGTAGAAAGCACCAGTCGGTGGATGTTAAAACACCTGCGAACATCCTGAATAATAAAACAGCCTCTTATTGCAATATTTAGACTTTCCCATCAAATAATCTTTAAAAAATGAGATTTAGGTTCACGCTCTGTTTTGAGAATAAAAAATGGAGAGAATGGAGATGCAGAAAAGACAGGAATCACAGCTCTGCTAAATCTGTTTCCTGTACTAAAAAGCAAAGCTTGAAAGTGCCTTTCTTTGTCTCTTCCCCTCTGTCTGTCTTATTTCCTCCTTCCTGTTCATCTGAGCGTGGATTGCGGCTAAAAAGCGAGCTCTTTAGAAACACGACTTGTTATCCTCACATAACACATGTCTGAGAAAGGTACAGCTGGGATGATCGCACACCCTCTGCTTTCCTCTGATATGAGGGACAGAAAAATTAAAGGCGGGGAAATCTGTTCTGTTTGAAAAAGTGAAAACAACGACAAATATATAAAAATTTGATTAACATAAGTAGCTTTAGAAACACAAGCTTCCTGGCAAACCATATTCAGCAGTCTTGGCTCTGCCGTGAACTCCATTGACATTTGACATGGTGAATTTTTTATCACCGCGCTTTAAAACATATCACACATTCGGCCCCTGATACTGAATTAATGAGCGGCTTTAGTTGAGAGGTTGATTCTAAGCTGTTTTTAGGCTGTTTATGCACAGAAGTATCACAAAAATCATTTGCTTTTGAAACAGGCGTCATCTACTTTGAATTGTATGCTGATGTTACACTCCTCTGCTCTTGCATTGCTTAATAAACTATAACCAGGTGAAGCCTGAAATGCAGAGTGCATGTCTGAGTATGTATTCCACGGTTGGTAAAATGATTTTGCCCACAAAACCTTGGTGAACACAGTCCTCGCTTTCATGTGCTAGACTGACCCTGTGATGACATCATTGTTATGGAGATCCTTGCATGATGAAAGTTAGACAGGCCACCGTGACTACACACACAACAAACCACTGAAAAACGTCCAGCATTTCCCTTTGTTTCGGTGTTTTTTGTGAACAGGGATGACAGAGAAACAGCTCAGTGTGTGGCAGGAGAATGAGAGAAAACACATTTCAAGAGCAGGTCACTAAACAGGCCTGCAGGAATGTGGGTTTGCAAATGAAAACAATTTTCGAACAATAAATGTTGCAGTCCTAGCATCAGAATTAAATAGTTTACCCTTCAGTTCCATGAAGATCTGACCACATTTTCAGTGGCTGTGCTAGATGGCTATCATTCAAATGTTGAAAACAAAACAACAAAAATCAAAACAAGATCGTCTCATGCAATAAGGTCAGACTTGTTACACAAGGTTATAAACTTAATATTAAAGGGTTAGTTCACCCAAAAATGAAATTTCTGTCATTAAGTACTCATGTCGTTCCAAACCCACAAGACCTTCGTTCATCTTCAGAACACACATTAAGATACTTTTGAGGAAATCCAAGAGGTTTTTTTTATCCTCCATTGAAAGCAAAGAAATGACCATATTCAAGTTCCAGAGAAGGAGTTAAGACATGGTTAAAATAGTCAACGTGACTACAGTGGTTCAACCTTAATTTAATGAAGTGACGAGAATACTATTTGTACGCAAAAACAAAACAAAAATAATGACATTATTTAACAATTTTTCCTCTTCCCTGTCATTCTCCTATGCAGTTGGCACAGTGAACGCATTGCAGAACTTCCATGCTTACGTCTGAACGCCGGTTCAGTATTGGCCGATATACTGAGCTGGCATTCGGACGGAAGCATGGAAGCTCTGCAATGCGTTCACTGTGCCAACGGCATAACAGACTAAATAATCAAGTCCGAATAAAGTCTGTATTTTTGTTTTATTTTAACCATGTCTTTACTACTTCTCTGGACCTTGAATGTGGTAATTTCGTTGCTTTCTATTAAAGATTAAAAAAAAAGTTTGGATTTCATCAAAAATATCTTAATTTGTATTTCGAAGATGAACAAAGGTCTTATGGGTTTGGAATGACGAGGGTAAGTAATAAATTTAAAAAAACTGTACACACATTTACAGATCAAACTGTAAATTTTACAGTATAAAACTGTAATTTAAGAAAATTTTAATGTAATCCAATAAATTCAACAATGCACACTACTACTAAAATCTGTTTTGTACCTTTAACATATACTGACAACCACCATAATAATGCAGGTGGTAAAAGAGAAAGCCACATGAAGAATCGGAGTTCATCACAAGTAGCTTTTCCACTAGCTGAAGTATTTATATTATAAAGAAGGTGCAAAGAGTCATTCACGCAAATGCAAAACACCATCATGGTAACTCACAATACTTAAATAATGCAATAAACTTTCATTAAACAACAGAAGATGTAACATAAAAACCTAATGAACATAACTGATAACAAAAAACTATTAAGAAACATGATTATTTAAACAAAATACTTTCAAATGTGGAGTCACACAGGGAATTGTGGGAACATCAGTTTACAGTTTTTGTAAATTACACATTGATTTTGTCTTTTTTAATTTATGAAAATCGTAAAAATTTACTGTGAAAATTGCATAAATGTCTGGTTAGAGCTTTTACAGTTTTTCCCTGTATATAGTTACGGGAACTTAATGTTACCTATTTACAGTTTTTTTTTTTTTTTCTCATGGCGTTTTTACAATATTTTACTGTTAAAATCACTTTTTTTTTTACAGTGTGTGTGACTTTCTTCACAAAAGGAAAATATTTAAAAGAATATAAAAAAACTCAGTCAATCAATCAATCATTCAATCAATCAGTCAGTAAACTCAAAACCTCTTCTTTGGATAAAAAACATCTGCTAAATGCATAAATGTGAATGTAAAAGATCCACCTAAAAAGAACGATTCATTCTGAATCAACATCGTTACTTGAGTGAGTGGATGTAAAGATTTCCAGTGAATAATGGCATAAATTCAAGCTCTTCTGTATTATGACATACATCCAAGTGAAATGGATTATCGAAAAGGAAAAAAAAAGTAGGGCAGGGAGTTCTATTCATTGGTTGTTAATTGTTTAGAAAATATGATGAAATTTAATTTCATGCCAATTATATTGTATTTTTATTTCTGAAAACAGCAGATTTGGAGAGAATGCTTGGTCTCAAGGCAGTTCCTCTGCTTCCAGCTTGGTGCAGCATGTCTTACCAGACCATCGTTGCATTAAACGTGAGTGAGTTTTAATCACAGACAAGTGTCATTCATTAATCTGTCACTTTCGCTGAGGAATGCACAAAGACCTTGGTCCTCACATCTTTGCAGGACAGAACACAGGGTGGGCTTCTGAGTGTGTGTAATAGTATAGCAGATACATGTTTCCATTGCCACTAACTCAGTAGACAGGAGTGACGGCTCCTGGTAAAGGAAAGGGAATGAATGTTGCACTCTCTGAATCAGGAAACAGACCAATAATCTACTCAGATAGCGACACAAAGTGTGTACGTGCCCAGGAGTCTGTATGTGTAGTTACAGCGCTCGTCGCAGCACTCCAGAATTTAATTGGACATAGCAGGCGTCAGTTCATGCAGCAGCATGCACGCGCGCCGGATCCTTGAAGGCCCGGTCGGGTGATTTTCACACGCCTGACAAGTGCAGGCTCACAGACGAGGTGATGCCGGTAGTCGGAAGCGTACCGCCTGATTCGCCACTGGGGCTTGCGGCCATGGAAACAGCCTCAGTCTTGGTTAAATTGTGAAGAGTAAAGGAAGTGACATGCATAAGCTGGGCGTCACGGTAATCGGTGCTAAATGAAGGACTCACACCTGAGATGCGAGCAGGATGTGACCAGACCACGCTGTCAGTGCTGCTAGTCTCAGTTATCCACACTGCCTTCAGGAATATTCACACACATCATTAGAATATCCGTCCCCATTATGAATATGGAGATTAGCGGATGGGTAGCGAGAGGAGAGAAATCTAGTTTGTATAGTGGCAGAAATGACAGGGATAATGATTATGGTAATGATGATGAAGACAATGATGATGATTAGCGTTGATTTGGAATGCGGATCAGTGACAAGAGTTGGGCCTTATTTACCTGTGTCTGTCTGCGAGCAAGAGATGGCTCATGGGTAATGTGAAATGATGAAAGAATACGCGATATCGCCCTAGCCATGCATTAAAATACAAACACACACTCGCATACACATACAGCAAGTCACATTAACACTGCGTGCTTTTCCTCTGCTAGAATAACTATGAGATTGGTACATCTCTATGAGCATCAGTGGTGCCTCCAAATCTGCCAAGCCCACGTTGATTGTTTATACTTTGCATAGAATAATATTTTAAGGTCTACACATATTATCATACATGGACTTAAATATTTTACATCCAAATTCAACAGCAGCGGCGAACATTCCTTATTGAGAATTTCCTCCTCAAACTTCGTTTCCACATTACTTGCGTAGAGTGCCACTTTAATCGTACAGCAGTGTTCTTTGGAGAATCGCTTTTCCCATTCACTCTTGAATGGTTTCTCCCATACCGCAACTAAATTACTAATAATTACGATAATTTAATAGTAAATTATGTATTCCGCTCATCAGAATTAAAGTCATTTGGTCACATTTACCGCTATTCTGCAATTTTTTTGCGGGCAAAATCCAGTAATTTTCATGCAATTGGGAATTTCATGTGAGGGTGAAAGATTTCCCCACTCATATTTCACAACGGGTTCAAGTTGGTCATGTGAATTTGCCGCTTTGACCAACAGAAATCTAATTGATTTGAAAGTGATGTTTTTGCCCACAAAATTTCTGAAACTAGCACTACTTTTATGTCTCTCGTATAACTGTGGACTTGTTTCTGACAAATGCAACTGCTGCCATCTCGCATCTCATTTATTATCTGCATGTGAAAAATGATCTTAGAGGACTTCAGTATTAATATTACTGTAATATAGTTGCTGTGTCCTTCATGATTGTTTTGTAGTAGATTATTTTTACTTAGCAGAAGCTGGAAGATAATATAAAAGATTTTGTGATAATGACTGACCGTACATTAACCCTTTACTTGTTTCGATTTTGTCCTTTTTTTGTTGTTAGATGGTCTGTTTTTCATTTTGTCATCTGCGCTGTTTTCCATATTACTGTTGGCATTGTAAACTGATTTTATTCCTTTTAACAGCATCTCCCCTCCAGAGAGACATTGGGATTATTTGAGGAAAATTATTTCAATTTGGATTCCACTTAACTTTATGTCCTTGCAGCTTTAAATTATTTCTATCAGTTTGTTCAAAGCAATTGAGCTTTATCGTCACTAAAGGCCGGTACTCTCTGCCAAGCCATGTCAAAAGACAATCTCCTCACTATGAATTTTATCCTTTGGTGTGTCCAACTGCATTGGCCAATGCTCAAGCCACTAATGTACATCAGACAGAGAAGATAACCATAATTATGCACACACATACACAACAACTCTAAAAATCTGGAAAGGAAAAATAACTTTTGGATATTGTTTCAAATATGAAACCATTATTCTGCCCCTGGGTGAAAATGTTCCTTTATCTGTATTTTTTTTTCACAAATTCAGACCAGATTTTGATTCCAGTTGTTATTAGACGCACAGAAAAAGTGCAGAGAGTGAGATTTGGGAGAGGCTGGATATCAGTGATTTATGGACTGAGGAGTGATGTTATCTTTGGAAGAAGGTTAACAGTGTTCTTCGCGTGTTTAAATGAAGGGTGAAGGTGCTGCCATTACTTGTGTCAATTCCATTAATGAAAAGCACTCATGATTCCACATTTTAAAACCACAATCCCACACAGTTCAGTAAATTCATATTAAGTAAAAACACCCAGTTTAATGTATAATCTTAACCAGCTAACTAAAAGGAGGGTTTACGAGTTCATGACCCTTGAGGGCAATAGAGGTAAACAGGTTAAGCTTGGTGCCTTGACTTCTCAATGGTAGTTTGTTATTATAATGACAGAGAGACGCAATGACCTGAACTGAGAAAAAACTCAAACAAGTAGGTTTATTTGCAGATATTGCGGGAACACAATGCATAAACAGGTAAGTGATAATACTTGAGATTGAAAGCTGATAAGATAGACTTGTAAATGTTAACTTTGAGTCTTTGTCTTACAGTAGTGGTCTCAAACTCAAATCATGGAGGGCCACAGCTCTGCATGATTTTGCTCCAACCCTAATCAAACACAACTGATCCAGCTAATCAAGGGCTTCAGGATTACTAGAAACTTCCAAACAGGTGTGAGTTGGAGCTAAACTCTGCAGAGCTGTGGCCCTCCAGGAATTGAGTTTGAGACCACGGTCTTACAAAAGCGTTGGAGCACAAACACCTTGAGACGAAGGATGACTGAAAGATGACTTGGATGAGATAACAGCAGTAGCTAGCAATAATCAGGCAGAAAAAGCAGGTAAGTATCCTGTATAGCATCAGACAAGGTCAAACAATGAATGAGGGAGTGTATGTGCTCTATGGCCCTGTCCCAAATGGCGCACTTCATGTGGACTTTCGGTCTCGTGGACTTAAATTGCACGTGCTCGCCGAGTCTACGAGTCCGTAGGCCATCCCATTCAGCATTTTAATGCTCTGAAGTGTGCTCAGCAGCGCTCCCTTTGTACCCTTGAAGCAGTCTTCCGCGAAGCCCGCATAGATACAGGCTCCGCACACTTTAACTGCCCAGGAATCCTTGCGAAATGCCAATCAGACAACGGATGGGAGGAGATTGATGACATGGATGAGAAGAAAATATTTAAGTGTAGGTATTATTACGGTTTTTATGACCTAGGTGTACATTTTACCAGTTGTTACCTACAGTTTATACAAACATTATGGTCATTGACCAGTGGTTGATATCTCAAACATAATAATAGCACGTTTTAATAATACGATCACATTACAATTCATTAAATAAATAGAACTGAATTTCAGGGCTTTACTGAGTCATATGTAAACCTAGTATTTATATTTAAACCTGTAAATTCATCTGAAACTCACGCACAGACCAGACCATTATTTCCGGCGTGACGATCGAGTCTGTCCCAAAAAAACCTCTCAATGCGCCCTCGTGGACTTGCGCCAAGGGCCCTATAGGTCTGCACTACATGACGTCACCAAAGTGTGGACTCTGAGGAAGTCCACAAGTCCGGAGTGGGCCATTTGGGACAGGGCTAAAATAGTGTTGGTGATGAGGACCAGATGAATTCCAGGTGCATGTGGTTAGGTGCCAGGGAGGATGATGGGAAATGTAGTCCATGACAACAGTGGAGTCCAAAGGTCCACCACCACACTGATCGACGATTTGTGCAGTTGTACAAGATTTTCATTTGACCTCCATTGAAGATGCTCTGTGGATCATTTCAAATCATGCTGGAGAACATGATCATCGTTTTATGTTCATCAATTCATGAAGACGCATGCCCTGATGAAAAATCCAGCATTGCTGGTAAGATTTGCATACTAAGACCAGCATGGGATGCTGGTGTCTGGTTTGTTGGTCCCCAGCATGGGAAGCAAGAGTGACCAGCTAAGTTTGCTTGAGAACAGTATGACTATGCTTGTCCACCAGCTAGACCAGCACTATGCCAGCTCTAACCAGCATAAACCAGCCTGGACCAACATGGAATTCTTGCTGGTTTATTCTAGATTTTTCAGTTTTCAAAATTTATTTTTGTGTATCTTATTGCTTCTCTTGATTCTATGTTTTTGTTGTTTGTTGTTGTCAAATGTTTGTGCTTTTTCCTGTAAATATTTTTGGGAAATGTGAAGATTATTGTCCCTGGGCATGTTCGTCTAGCCACTAACTAGTCAATAAAGAAAACTGAAAATGAAAGGTGTAAATCCCTTACCTTAAATAGTGTGTGGATAACTTAACTGTGCTATCGCTGATGTGAAGCACAGTTTCACTTGTACATGCGCAAAGACAGACCAAACTTAGTAGGTGGATGAGAGCACTGGTCTCTGTAGACCCTTTTTGAGCTCAAATGAATGTGTGTGTGTGTGTGTGTGTGTGTGTGTGTGTGTGAGAGAGAGCACTCTGCAGAGGTATGTGAGCACATGTCATTATAGGTTGATGTGTGCACACAGATGTTTTCAGTACCAGGTAAAAACATTTATTTTTTATTTTTATTTTTTTGAGAGCTGTGCGATTCTGATAATGGCGGAAGGACAGGAGAAACCTCTCTGTCTAATGGATCTTTACTTTAAAATATCTCACCAGTACAATCTTACTAAAATAATCATGATCCTCAAATAACACCAGCTAATAAAAAAATAAGAGGATTTCTCCCTCTTAGAGCAATATAGTCTGTTGTTTATTAATTCTCAGCAGTGTTCTGATTTTAACAATCCATGTAATAAAATATTCCTACACTGACTTGAGTGCAAACCCTTGTCTGATGAGTGATGTACAGGGAGATGAGAGGAGAGGATATTAATATTAACAAACAGGTGACTCTCTAATGCATGTGATTTCAAACCAGCCTAACAGCTCCGGAATCGCCTTTGTTTTTTCAGGTTGTAAGTGGAGTACTTGTTTATTCTTTTTTACTTATTATTTTCATTTTCCACTTTCAGATAGATTACCTGTCACCTGTAAGACCATAAAGTTATGGATCTGAACTGTTACTTGTTTTTGATGGCCAATGTCATGTTCTCTGTGACAAGATGGGCTATGCATGAAGTTTAGCAAGAAGTAGTTGTATGTGCTGCTGTGCTCTTGTTATGGTTATGTCTCAATGGACCTCGCTGTATTTTATGATCCTGATATGTTGACGTAAAAACCAACACGTCCTAGATGTTCAACATGTCAGTTGGACATCCTTTACACATGATCTGCTTTTTCAAAATACAGATTAAGGGATTTAAGTGCAGACTTTCATTTTTGGAAAACCTTATTTTTATCCCTGTGAGTGTCTTTCAGCGCGGCAGCCGGTAATTCTCCATTAGGGCCATTTAACCGGAGACCATCTCTTCGCAAGAAGAGCTGTCTGTAAATTTGCTCGGATTAAGGTTTTAATCCAGCTTTTAAAAATGCTAATGTATGTTTTATGCCAATTAAATCTCAGTGTGTGTTTTCTTTCATGTAGCAACAGCTATCAATTAAACGTAGTGGTCTGAAATAGGCGTGAGGGAGATTAGCCCATTTTGCTCAGAGCATAAATGTATTCCTATTCACAGTTTCTTAAATTCACTTATTTAAATTGTGAAAAGAGTGTCTCGGAAATAACATGACATTCTGGAAGAACTTCTGAAATATTGGTTAAGCCTTGGTTACTTCGTAATGGAAACCTCTGGAATGAGACGAATGCTGCGTCATACAGCACAAGAATGATAAAAGTCTCTAGAGTGCCGTTTCTTTATGAGGGTGTGTTGACAAGATCGTCATCCAAAAGCACTTTGAATTTATGATCATGCAAGCAGCTTTCAAAGGACAGTTGTCCAAAGTAAGACAAAAGAAAAGCTGGATGCAAAGTGCTTCCAGATCTGCCACACAAACACACTCCCACTCAAACACACTGCCGCATTGTTCGCAGTCGGAGTTATTCCCGTAAACTCGCATTTTTCATGTGCGGACTGGTTTGAGGTAAAACGTCATGATTTATGGAGCATTTTCATATCTATCCTTCCTTTCTTCCCCTCTTCTCTCCACCCATTCTGTTGCTAAAAACAGCCTTCGTTTTCCAGTTCAGAAGACGCACATTTTATTTCACACACCTTTCCTCTATTAAAACGTCCATCCTTGCAGCACATGTGGAGCATTCATTTGGATCTGTGCTTTATTAATACCGACCTAATTTTGCATGATATATTAAAGCCGTGTGGCACATCTGACTTTGAGCGTTAAATGAGAGGCGTGCTATGTGAGCACAGATCTGGAAAATGAGGCTATACTGCTCATATTAGCTTATGCTTCCAGTCAACTAATGTCCAGGGGATGGGATAGATTAGCTGACAATTCATTATAGCCAGTGTGAGGGGTAGAGGGTCAGGCCTGTCGCACTAATTGGGCTTATTGAAAAAATTCATCTTTGTAGGCTGGGTAAAATTAGCACATTATGGCTTTATTGAAATGTAATTTTGCTTTTCTGCTGGGAAGCAACAGGAACAGAGAGACTCTCATTCACACGCACACAATCCGCAGCTCTTAGCCACGGAAATGTAGTACTTGTGATGTGTTTAGGCAAAATTTGTTGTACTGCAAGGGAATCTCAGGGATAGTAATACAATGAGTGATTTGCATTGGCTTAGTGTAATTATGTCATTTGTAGTTGCTGTTCGCAGCAAACAGGATGTCCCCAGTTTAAAGTTCTCTTGTGGTGAGAACCAGTCAAATCTGCCTGCCACACTGGTGAGCTCTGATAGAGAGAGACACGTCCAACATAGTGCGGTTATCTGATGACTAGCCTCTTTTCTGCTTTTTGTCTCGTTCTTCTCTTCTCATAATTGTCTGTTCGGGATTTTCTATGGTAATTGGCTGATCATACCGCCAGTGGTTCACCAGAGTTGTTGTGAGGTCCTTCTCTGTGTATAGAAAAATAAAAACTAACGCAGCAAAAGAATAGTGTTAGGGTTTTCGGTAAGATTAGGTTTTAGGCTTTGAGCGTACGTCTTGTTTTCAGTTTGTCTGTGCATGTGAATCAGCAAGATTTTTGGCATTGTAAACAGCTATAAAGGCCCATCCACACCAAGAATGATAAAGACAACTATACACTCTAAAAAATGCTGGGTTGTTTCAACCTAAATTTGGGTCAAATATGAACAAACCCAACTGTTGGGTTAAAAAATGCATTTAAAAATTTAACCCAATAGTTGGGTTTGTCCATTTTTGACCCAAACTTGGGTTGAAACAACCCAGCATTTTTTAGAGTGTAGCGATAACTGTATTATCATCCACACCAACAGATAATAAAATTATATTTATTATAAGCGTGCACTGTAGTTATATCGCATTATAGCTCTTTATATTCGATGAATTCTGGCTGTCATTTTTTTTTTTTTTTCAATCATTCTAAAAGTGATCCCAATCATATTCTTCCTCTGTGTCCTGTGTGGACATCTGTTCTCATAGAATTAGGACAATTATTAAAACTGTATAGTTACCATTATAGTTATAGTCCTTGGTATGAAGGGGCCTTATATGTTATATGTAGGTCAGTTTAAGATGTTCAGATTTTAATCTTATATTCCCTTTAAGAATAAAAGTTTATCTTAAAATTTCAAAAGTTAAATAACATTCACACTCAAAGAAGCCACTGTTATCATGAAAATCTTTCGCAAAGCTTCATGGGATTAGTAGTTCACTCACTTATAAGCACTTTTTGATTTCTTTTAGATTTTTTTAGATGCTTTTTTGCTTTGAATCAACTGTTGTAATGTTGTGATTCATCTCAGGTCTGGCTTGTTGAATAACTTTCAAGTTCCTGTGGAGAAAATGAATGGAAAAACACTTCTGCAAGCAACCCAGGTCATCGAGAAAGAGGCCGCCCACCGTTCCGCTCTGTTCCAGGAGCTGAAAACCTTGATTCCTTGACAAAAAGCTCTACAGGAGGTTCATCTGCTCATTGTTCAGAATTCAATTGTGTGTGTGTGTGTGTGTGTGTGTGTGGTGTCCAGGTGTGCATTTCTTTCTGTCCAAGTGTCTGATCTCACTGTAACGAAGGATGCTCTCATTAATATTCAGCGGGAGGCACAACAAGCCATCAGGTACGATTCACTATTTGTTTCAGCACATCTGAGACACAGCCACATCAATACAGTACATTTATACCCTAACAAGAACAACTGTACTCCTTTCATCCCTCTCCTCAGGTTCCCATTGTCTACTTAATAATGAAAACCAATTAGGTAGGTATACAAAGCCCCTTGGCGTATGCTGCTTTTTGTCTCCTTTCCATCCACAGGCAAATTTTTCTGTGTTTATGGAAGACTATGAGATTCTTACAGATCCTCTGGGTCGCAATCAGGACAAAGTCCGCCAGCCCTGTATTTCCCATTTTGTCGGTGCTTATTTCCATCTAAATGAACGTGTTAACGGTAACAGGTTTGTGTGCGAGTGTGCACGCAGCCGGCCGTCTGAAAGCTGAAGGATATGAGAGAGGGCAGCTCAGATTGTATCTGTGGATAAATTATTCAGAGTTCAGCTTCTCTATCCAATGACCCCACTAACAGAGCACAAATTATTTAGCAAGCTGCCAGAGCGATAGTGATGCTACACGCGTGAAGCGCAGCCTCCCTGAGCACAACCACGGGTGTACGAGGCCACCGGGGGGAGGGAGGGAGACGAAGAGAGAGAGAACCTTATACATATTCATCCATTGCATCAGCTCACAGATGTTCTGATTTCCCATTGTCACTAATGTCCTAGTCTCCCCAAACAGCAGGTGAGAGTAAGGCCTTCATTAACACGCTGATCTAAGAATACTTTCTTTGTTTTTCTTTCATCGACTGTCTCTTTTGTAAGAAGAGAATGTACGGAGAGACTCCTGTAGCAGGTGATGAGATGATAGCGGCAGGACCCGAACTTGTTCAGGGTTGTTTGGGGACACTAGCACACCGCTGATGTCTCAGGTGTCCGCTCTGTACCCAGCATTCAACACCAGCACCTGAAAGCTGACACATGCTGGGTTTGGCGGCAGACTGCCTTATAGTTGATGCCGTAGTCTAATTATGTCCTTGAATATAATAAAGCCTGAATTCAATGGACACAATATTGATATTTCTCTGAGATGCAAACCTATTTTATACTGGGATCAATCAAAGTAAATCAATGAAGAATAAATTATGTGGGATTTCATTCATTGCTTCATTTTTCTAAATGCCACTGATGAAACTCATGTACATCTTTATATAATACAATATCAGTTCTTTGTTCATGGAGTAGGACATGACACAATTATTGACTTGTGTTTCAGTAAGCGAGTCTGCATCATTGAAAAAATGCTTCAAGTGAAATTCATATGTGTTTTGTGATTTGCTAAAAAGAATCGAGAATCCAGCTTCACTAGTTGTACTGTTTGATGTTCTCTAAAAAGGACCGGCTTGTAAAAGTCATCTGCTTCAAAATGAGACTTTACATGTCATGCCGTTTTCAGTTCACTAAAAAAACAGCTCGTAAATGTTTGCAGAATGACTTCACTGGTCGTCCTGTACGTTGCTGAATCACTGTAAAGAACTAAGCAATTCTCAGGAAAGAAACTTCACTAGTTGCGCTAGTGTCAACTGAAAAATCACGCTTCCTCATTAACTTTGAGCATCGAGAAGACTAGAAGAAGGCCTACTGAAGTGCCTTGGAACGTGCAGCATTATTCAATGTGTTGACGTAATTTCAACTGAAACAGGAAGACAGGGCGGGACATTTCGAACTCCTCCCCTTTTTAAAAATAGCCAATAGCGTTTCGTTTATATCACAGCTCAACCTGAGCCGTTGAGCTTGGTAAAACCTCAGTTTCCTTCTAATCTCTAACCATTTCTCTTCCTAATCTCCTCCATATCACTTTAAAATATAGCGTTCTGTGCAGAATTCAAATGGGTCTGATACGTTTTGTGGTTGACTTACGGATATGATCCGCTCTGTGCTATCGTGTCTCTGGGCTGGAGCAGACTGTGTGAGCTGCGGTTTGTGTGACACTAACGTGAAAGCAGAATTCATTCGCCTCAATGGAAAGCATATTTACACTGTCTTAATCGTTCCCTATGCCCTATATAGTGCACTATGTGCCATTCACCATGTAGAAAATTGTAAATGTGTGAACAAGTGACCAATTTCAGCTGCAGCTTCGGCGTCTATTTATAATGTAGAGGGCGGACACTTTAGATTCTAGAGAGCATTTGATTGGACAGAAAATCTGATGAAAAGCTAACATTCATAAGTTAAAAGCTAAAAAACTTAACACTTAATTCTTTATCATTTACTTCTTATATTTGTCTTATGACAGAAACACAATCAAAACATACCATTTTGGTCGAAACACACTCAAAGCCTATGCCTAAATGACTTTTACCTTGATGATGTAGTGAATGCAATGCATGTTTCTGTGTTTACATCCAAAAGCTGACTCATTATTGGCCGGCTCCTGCATCAGCATCACACACATGCATTGTGCTACTCACGTGTAGTGTTGGCCAATAATGAGTCAGTGTTCGGACATAGCTGATGTCTGAACGCAATGTCATAGGGTGTATATTTTTTTTAATATACACTAAAAAGAGCCATCTCGTAAAAGTCATTCGCTCAGGAATCAACTTACAGTAACTGGTCATGCTGTATGTTTTTGATCCACTATAAAAGGACCAGAAGAGCCAATCTCGGGAATTTAACTTCACTGGTTGCATTGTATGCTTTTTATTCACTAAAAAGAACTGGCTCATAAAATAAATTTTCTTAGGAATCAGACTACTACACTGGTCATGCTGGCTGCATCCAAAAACCTAGGAAGCTGACTTGTTGCCTTGCTGCCTTATCAGGCAATGACTTGAAAGGCAGCGTTTGTGCATGAAGGCAACTCACAAAACTGATTTCGGACAGGCTTCTGAGGCAGCGTAACGGTTTATTGATATACAGCAAAATAGATAACTAAACAAACATTTAATTACTACAATAGTTATTTCTTCACTCTTAAAAACTGCTGGGTTAAATATGGACAAAACCAGGGATTGCGTTGTTTTCACCCAGCCATTTTTGGATTTATTTTTTT
Source organism: Chanodichthys erythropterus (assembly GCF_024489055.1). Lineage (NCBI taxonomy): Eukaryota > Metazoa > Chordata > Actinopteri > Cypriniformes > Xenocyprididae > Chanodichthys > Chanodichthys erythropterus. The sequence goes on along the minus strand of NC_090231.1, from coordinate 29,510,811 downwards.
AAGCCAATATAGTAATATAGTAAAAGGTGTGTTTTGCTCACCCTCAAATAGGGGCAAATTTGTGGGGTATTTTAAGCTGAAACTTGACCAGAGACTTATATTACATCATGTGAAAGAGGGCATAATAGGTGCCTTTTAACCCAACCTGCTGGGTTTGTCCATGTTTTACCCAGCTTGGGTTTTTTTTAACTCAGCATTTTTTAGAGTGTTGCTAGAAATTACATCAAAAGTGGAAAATTTTGGTCAAAAACATACATTTGAAGACTTCAGATGCAAAAGCCTATAAGTGCCATCTGATTTTTTTTTTTATATATATATATATATATATAAAATGAGCATTTTTATCAAGCTTGTATGTTCAGTTATTTCACTTTCATGGCAATGAAAATGACCTATTAATTGCCTTTAAAGTGAAATTACTGAACCTAAACATACAAGCTTCATAAAAATGCTCAATTTAGAAGAAAATGTCAGACGGCACTTAGAGGCTTTTGCATCTGAAGTCTTCATTTACAACTTTTGGACGCCAACTGTCACAGAATGGAAATCACAGGATTGTGGGATATCAAAGGCAGCGAAGGATACCTCAAAAATCAATCAGATGACGTATCTCAGGAAACAGGAAATGAAGCTAACATTGGATTCAGAGGTGCCTTGATGCCTTCCTAACTTGAAATGTGTCCTCCGAAGGCAGCATTTTCCAGTTTTAGGACGCAGCCGCTGTGTGTTTTTGATTCACTATAAAGTATCGGAAGAGTCAAGCTCGGAAATTGTACTTCGCTGGCCACACCTGTATGACAATACAGGGAAAAACTGGCCACATGTCTATATGGCCCATAGTGCCTAAACCTAAATCAGGATAATAAAAAAAAAAAGTACTTGAACTACTGGTCAACATTTGAAGTGGATCAAAACCTTTCATCAAAGTTGTCCTAAAACCTTATTCTTAGGTCAACTTAGTTCTTAGGACAACTTTGATGAACTTTTTTTGATCCACTTCAAATGTTGACTACTAAATGTTTGACCCAGGAAGTGCCCATGCTAGCATATTAGAAGTAGCTTTTGTCCAATGACAGCATGAGCATAAACAGCCCAAAAATATTTAGTGTAAATCTAGAGTAAAAATAACAATTTCTAACTCTCCAGTGTGTGAAATGCCAATCTGTTTTTGTCTTATGACTAACACACCAGAGGAGAGAGAGAGAGAGGTGTTGGAGGGTGGTATGGCATTAGGTCTTGATCTTATTAGCAGTGATTGGTTCTCTCAGACCTCACACTTGGTTAGGGCTGTAATTGCCTCTGGCAAGACTGGGGCTGTAACCGTGGCGATCGGAGAGGAAAGTGCCATGCCTTTGTTTGCGGCAGCCGCCACATGGTGTTGGTGTGGCACCAGCTTTGGGGAGATGATGGGTAAAACCGTGGTGCTGCCTTTTAAAATCATTTTAATAGGGAGTGCGTTTCACAGGCAAGAGCTCCGAGGCTTGGGAAAGCAACATCACAGAAATGGGGTTTAGAAGTTCAGCCCAGGAGAGACATACCAAGGCAGTGATGGAGAAAGCCTGCCACCTGCTGATTGTGTACTGAATTACTGCAGGCGAAAAAGCGTGTGTCTGTCCGTGAATATAAAACATGAAACGGCTTTTAATTCATTAAGACTAAGATTTTGTTTTCAAATTTGTCAAGCAGCTTGGCAGCTCAGGGGAAGGGGCCCAGAAACACTGAATTTCATCACGATTTAATTGTCTTGTTTTATGAATAGACATCATTTCAATAGCCTAGCTTCAGTGCCTCATATGTCTGCAAATGATTCTGCAAAACTTGAATAGCCTACTTTTACTATCAACTTAAATTTAACTGATTCTGTCTCAATTCCTCTTTTTTTACATTATTCAGAATACGTTAGTGACTGTGTGGTGTCGAACACCGAGCCCACCTTCATTTCAGCTCACGGCTCTTCTAATGAACGTCGTTGATTAAGGCAAAAGCAGTTGACTGCAGATGCCTCTCAAACAGAAGTCGACTGCCTATGCCTAAATCACACACAAGTGCAGCTTTAAGTAGACGGGCTCGCAGTTCCCCTACTGCGTTAAGTGTCTAGTTTAATTTAATTCAATAATCCCGATAAATGAAATAAATCCCTTTTGGGACACCCATCTTTGGTTAGCGAGATAATGCGAAATGAGGTTCGGAGAGAAAAATTAGGACAATATGGTTGATTGAGCTTTAACAAAAAGAGGAAATATTAATACCGAGATATCCTTTATGTTTATAATTTTAGTTTAATGAATGGGCGCATCCGTGTGGAAAAAATAATCAGAGGGAAAAAATGGAAGAGAGTAGATTGTTAGGGGCTTAGTTTGAGAACGAATTAACATTTAATCCAATCCCAATGCAAATTGTTTCACTTAAACTTTTCGTTTCATTTTGTGTTATGATTTATGCTTTTGCTTGTGTTTTAACAGAAGTCTGCGGATGAAGCTAATAGTAAAGTGTAGCCTAAGATACTTGTTGCCGACTACCTTACTTTATTTTTATTTTTTAAAAATAAGCATGGATATAAAATATATAGACATAATATATAAAATATAATTTAGATGTAGCTGTGTGACTATGTATTCATATCACATAACTTTGACTTTTTTATTCGAAATAAACTAGTCGTATTGTGCTTTTTTTTTCTTTTCTTTTTTTTTTTTTTTTTGAGAAGTGTCTTGCATACATGCCTTCATTCTTCTGTTACCACATCCTTTACAAATCACATAATCCTAATCCTACCAAGCCCTCTACCTTGCATATTATGAGCTAAAATAATAATAATAATAATGTTGATATTGCTGGGTTATTCCACTGTGGCAAATCCATAATAAAATTGCAAGAGAATGAGTCTGTAAAAATGCTTTAAATATGCATCTCTGAAATTCAGTCATGTTGAGGACCTATTCGACAAGAAAAAAAAAAAAAAATGTAAACATATATTTATTTAATAGCCTACAGTCTATAGTCTACAGATAAAAATAATGTAATAGGCTACACAGGAAAGTACCATTTGACCATGATAGTACCATGTCAAGTACCATTCTTTAATTCCCTCAGAAGTCTGTAGGCCTGTATAGGCTACAATTACCTACCTATAGATTATGGTATAGTAGGTTATCATAATCACGAGTGCACATGTTTCTAAACTGGTTTAGTTATGCTCATATGGTGTTCGAAATAAGCCATGTGTTAGCTGTGTAGAATGTTGTGTTTGGGGCTTGAGACATCGTGTACACACACGGTTTAATGTGAAAATAATAAATGCTGTATTGGAGCGCCCTCTAGTGTCCAGAAGCTTTTCCTTCAAGTCATATTTACGCTCAATATTCGGTTTATAAGCAATATTTCCCCTGATTAATTATATTTCCAGAGTAGGTTACATTGTACAATTAGTTATTGATTAAGACTGGCAAATATTAACGACGAATAAATTAAAGTGCTTTGTTGTTTAGGCATCTCATCTCTTGCTCCGCTCACAGTGGGGACAGGTGCTCTCACTAAGTAATATTGAATGAGCTGTCCTTGAGCATCTGTTGTTCCACCAACTCTCAAAGGTAATCACAGTAATGGACGTCTAAGTTATCTACATACACACATAAATAAATATGTTTCCGAAGAGACTCGCTTGCTAATCAATCGCGCGCTACATCTGTTGATGGAGGTTTGTGAAGTGCAGCGGAAGATGAACGCGCAGATCGATGCCTGCAGCCAATCAGCGGCAGAGACACTCACTGCAACCGCGGGACACGCTCATTAGCTACCCGGATCTGGAAGAAAACACACCAGTGTACAACATAGCCTAATGAAAATAATAATAACAAAAATGATAGATAGATAGATAGATAGATAGATAGATAGATAGATAGATAGATAGATAGATAGATAGATAGATAGATAGATAGATAGATATAGAGATAGATAATGTCTTGTGGAAGCTGGAAGTAGGCACAAATGAACCATTACAAAGGGGACAGATCAGTGCAATAATAATGCTAAGAATAATGGTGATTTGTATCATTCAATATTATCCGATAGGCTATTTATCTTTCAGTATCTTTTTTGTCTTTGTTATAGAATATAGCCTATAAAATGCTTTCTGCTGATGAAATATGCCACAGAGTATGTCATATACAGGCATAAATAAAGCTTACATGACATATGAAGTGTTCTATCCTCAAGCATACATAGAGAATTTACACAAGGAGCATATGTTCAGATGTCTAATTCACTCAGTTTAATATGGTGACACGGAGACCTCAGATAAGTCACAGTGCTTTCTCTGTTCCTGCTTTTGAAGGTTGTAGGCTACCAGAGTGTCTCCCTGTTTCTCTAGGAGACTGTCTGAACCTCATAAGAACTCATCTGCCTCAAGACTGACAGCTCAAGCCTGACTTTTTGGGCTAGCCCCTGCTGCTGAGCAATATTCATAAATTTAATTTCCAATCTTCTCTGCCTTTTATTAGTTTGGGTGTTATTAAATGAGATTGCTTCATCTTAATATATATCCAGCGCCAGAGAACGTGTCTGGGAGTCGGTACTCAAATCCAATAACATGGCCTGTACTTAGTGCACGGCTCTAATAAATGATGGCGTGTGTGATGCATATGCGGACATAGAGCCCACATCACTTACTTGCTCATTCACATACTGCAGACAATAATGTGTGCACTCTCTTTCAAAGCATCTCTGCCCGAGTCTAAAAAAAGAACGCAGAGAGCATCCGGCCTAAAGAGAGAATTCTTCATATCGTCTGTGCATTGGTTATTAAAAGTGAGTTTGCCTATGTTTTTGATTAAAACTGTTGTGTTGACACTAGTTTCGTAGTTATAATGTTATTCTATGTACAGATCTGTTGAGATGAGCTTAATATACAGATTGCATAATATTGCATTATAGCTAAAATATGACTATCATTCATGCATTTTATTACATTATATTTAATTATTGATTTACTTTCAATTCACAAAAATCTTCTTAGGAAAGAAGTTAAGAAATGTATTAAGATATTCAGTCTAAATTCAGTTATTTCCGTTTTCTTGGAAGTAAGCTATTTTCTATTAATGTGCGAGACTTCTGTTTCATTAACCATTACATTTAGTTTCACAAATTTAAAATGATCACACTCACTCTTACGTTAAAAGGTTGAAAGATAATAACAATGAAACATTTCTCTGGGTCTGGTCTTTGCACTGTTTCAGATTTGAATCTTCTCTGATGGAATAGTCTTGACTGGGTGGCGCTGTCACAAAAAAACTTGGATCCTAGAAATGCTGTCCTCAGACTGCTATTCTAAAGCCATCAGAATTGCAGGTTTATACTATTGGAAAACTCACTGATCAACTCAATAGAAAACACCTCAAAGGTCGTATTTTTGCGCTGCCTGCATAAAAAGTGTATGTCATATTTTTAAAGAAAAGATTTTTGTGAATCTGGCCCCATCTGCCCTGCAAATTCTTAAGGTCAGCATGTAGTTGCGTTAGTCTTTTATTCCCTATTGTGATGTACACCGATCAGGCATAACATTATGACTACCTTCTTAATATTGTTTTGGTCCACTTTTAACCAAGATGTTAACAGCAGATCCTTTGGATCCGATGGATCAGACTTGTTTGTTCAGCACATCCCACAGATGCTTGATTGGATTGGGATGGGGAATTTTTTGTAGGCCAAGTCAACACCTCAAATTCATTGTTGTGCTCCTCAAACCATTCCTTTTTTGTTTTGTGGCAGGGTGCATTATCCTTCTGAAAGAGGCCACAGCCACTATGGGAATACCATTTCCATGAAAGAGTGTACATGGTCTGCAACAATGCTTAGGTAGGTGGTATGTGTCAAAGTAACATTGTGGTTTGCTATTGCTGTGATCTTGTGTGAGTGACAGGTTGAGAGACGTCATCAGAGAACAGAAGAGATAAAAAAGTATTAGATATTGTAAATATTATTAAAGTGTTCATCTTGTTGTTACACTGATTGCCTATTGTAATGGACACATCTAACAGAAGCATTAATGTAACGTGTAGATTATAAAATAATTTCATCTCAAATCATATGTCCATGTATTTAATAGCTTGTGTAAGGTGGAATAATGGTCATTATCTCAAAATAAATCCCTTACAGGAGGTTTTGGTTGTGTTTAACCGCAGCTGAAGAACTCCCCCCTTTGTCCATACTAAGACACAGCACTTTCTCTTTCTCCTCTTTCCTCTTCATCTGCAGCACAGGTTGCCTGTTCCTATAAAGGTTGCAGCTTAGGAAAGCTTAGTCTACTCTGTGAATGACCTTTGCTTTTAATATGAATATTTCTCTTTCATTATTACTATCGTATAGTAAAATCTATGCACATGATCGGGCACAATAGATCTCCTTTTCATTAGTGCAGTAAAATGCCAGCCAGGCAGTGTAAGGGACTTCCAGCCCTGCCAGATTCTCCGTCTGCCCTTGCTCCCTCAACCACCTCTTGACAATGAGAATTAATATGCGTACAGTTCTGCTGCTCTCTATTCTCGCTGGAGTTCAATAGGCAACTTTATCAGGGGGAACATTATTGAGAGCTTTGCCGAGAGCTTCTTCATCACACTCACATCTGAGCCTGCCCAACACTTGTCACTGTCAATCACAAGGTGATAATACACTGAAGATTTCCTCATTTGGTTTAATAAAATCTCCAGGCTTATTTGAACTGCAGTCATTATAGCAAATAATTGCTGCATTGAGGTGCTAGCCGGGCCATAGCCTAAGGGATAAGACAAGACTATTGCTGTGTGTGGGACTCGGTTGATGCTTTTTTCCCCTCCTCTTTCCTCTCCCCAGTTGTGCATATTCCAACAATGAATATTGCATCTGAATCCAGCTCTGGCTTTTCTTATTCAAACTAACATTGTTATTACTTATTATCTAGACGTGAAGTCATTCGTTCTGCCTGTTTTATGGCTTTTGCTGTCGTGGCATATTTCACTGGGGGGCTGCCAATTGCAATTTTTAACTGTCATTTAAACCAAATTGGAGATCAGAATAAGCAGGCCTTTGGAGTCTCAGAGGAGACACAGAGTGATGGAGAGGATGAGCGCAGGATATTTTTCATCTGCAGTTTCAACACAATGGCCTACTGAGTGTATGCTTTTTAGGAAGTTTGGTACATTAATCAATACTAACAAACAAGGGACAAAACAATAACCCAGGCGCTCATTAGTTTTGCCTTTTCGCTTCAAACAACGGTCTCAGGAAGCAAAAATTTGTGCAAAGCCTGCTGGAAATCCATTATTTCAAAGTCTTCTCGGGTTAACGTTCAAAAAGCATTTTTTAGTCTTCCTGCTCATGTTAAGGTCTAAATGGAAGGACAAAATAACATCTATGTGCTGAATTTTTGCTCTGTTGACCTCTCTCTGTCAGACCTCATTATAGTTGAGCTCAGACGTTACAACCCATGAGAGATAGTACAAATGTAGCACAAATATTAAACTATTTCATAGCAGAACATATTAAAAATTCAGTGTTTACTTGTATTTACAATCTCAGTGTTAAGCTGTCATGAAAAAGATCTGGTTGAAAAATAATTTTACCTGCTACACAAAGCAATCTGTCATTTTTGTTAACATTATGAACACATCCAGGTCAGGTACGCCAGAGGGTATTAGCATTTGAGTTTGAGAGCAACCACCTTTTTCATGTCCAACATTTACATTTTGGAAATGCCACTGGAATCCAGTCAAATTCATTCTGTCAGTGACCTTGTTTTGTTTACTGGCTGCATCAAGAAACCACAGGCCAAGTACTCCTATTAACAGACTGTGTTGAAAAACAAAATGGAATCAGATAATTGAACAATAATTAAGTCAATAATTAGCTTCCACTTTCAGTCCTGGACAATGTCATTTTCCTCAATTAGGTAAATCGGTGAAGCAGTAAATTACTTTTTTTCTTTTTTCTCCCCTATGTGTTCCTCATAAATTAGCTATTATTAGGCATATCCCTCAAGAAATCAATCAATCAATCAATCAATCAATCAATCAATCAATCAATCAATCAATCAATCAATCAATCAATCAATCAATCAATCAATCAATCAATCAATCAATCAATCAATCAAGCAGGTACCAAATTTTACAGTGCAATTACTCTAGAATTAAGCAGGAAAAGTCATATGTTACTGTAGTAGGCCACCATGAAACTAACCATGTAATGACATCATCTATAACAGTCTTGATAATGACAGTACTACTTTACAAAGTAAAAGCCCATGTGCCTATTCAGAGAGGATTAAATTAGGCAGTCATTTAGGGAGATTGTTGATTTACTCTAATTCTGAGTATTTGACTCCCTCTGTTGTCCTAAAGGGGGCATTGCAAAACCAGTCAAATCTCTTGCCAATGCCAATGTGCTGAAAAAGTATTTCCTTCTTTTCTTTATTCTAGAACCCTGGATGTGGAAAAGTTCTTATTTTTTAGTAAGATAACTGATATATTAAATATGTTAAAACATTTCACCTGCAAACGACGAGTAAAAGCGCAGTAATATTTGAAGTATTGTTTTTATAAAATAAAAATAAAGAAAAATATTAGATATCCCTGTTATTATAATATGTAATTTATATGAAATTAATGGTTAACTTTAAAAGGTGCACTGAGGCTCGTAATAAATTGACCTCTTATTATGTATTATGAAGCTACCCATGAATCTGTTTCATAAATTCACATAAAAGCATGAATAAAAGGACCAATCCGAACTTACTACATTGGTCTGACATGATAAACAGGGAAAAGCACCAATAGAATCTGCCGCGAATCTCTATAAGCCAATGACAGAACACGAATCCATTCTGTACCATCAGTCAACAGGGAGGGTGAATACTACGTGTTTTAAAAACGTGTGAAATGTCCTGAGTTTAAGCACGGTAAGTTTGTCGAAGTCCATTCTAATGCAGGAATGTTTATGAACGTTTAACGGAGATACGTCCATGTATATCATACTGTAAGCTCTATTTTACAACTCGCGTCCATTAAATCAAAACTTGAGGTGACAACACCGGAAGCAAGTAACGTATTTTGTCAGCTGATTTAAAACGACATTCTCAATACACTTTGCGGCTGATGTCATTCCTAGACGATTTTCCATCTAAAATGATCGGTATGTGCCAAACATTTTCTGGCTAAACGTTAACCTGGAGACATTTAACCTTGTGGATTGCTGTAGTGAATGTATGATAGGGTGAAGGGCTTGTCACGCACAATGAAAGCCAATCACCGTTCCTCGGTTGTGTTTATGTCCCGCCTTTTCCTGTCAAGTTAGTTAGAGGTGTGTTTGGTATTTGTCTGAGATTATTCGGATAACAGTGTCGTCGGTGATTTGGTCAACTGTGCAGTATTAAAAAGCAGTCTCAATCAAACTATTTCACATCTGGACAAGTTACGGTGTAACATGTCTTCAACCAGGTGACAATATTTGTCGCAGGTAAGTGGGAACCCGTTAGTTAAGGAGGTTTTGCTAAATAAAGGCTAGTCTAGTCCAGTTACAAAATACCGTGTCAATAACTTAAACTCTGCTTTAAAAATCTTTGTTCTCACCTAGAGAACACTTTATCAAACGCTGAAGTGTTCTTGTCACGAAACACCGCTGTCTGCAGTGGGTGTCAGGTAAAAATGAAGGCAATATATGAAGGAAAATGAAGGAATTTGTCTTATGTTATGAGGAGACAGAGCTCTTGTTTCTAGTTGAGGCGGTTCTTCCAGTGTCCCAGGCGTGACTCGCCTTGTTTATAATTTTTATATGAATTATATAAAGAGTGATTATGTGTTAGGTTAATGTATGTCTTTTAAAACCCTGCTAGATTTGGCTATTGGTGATAAATTAAATAAGTAAAAAATTGATAATAAAAAAATCAATGAATAAAACATTGATTAAAGTAAATGATAAATGGGTCATTGTCAGTGGGAGTCAATGGGTCACTGAATGAGGATGATTATATTTGGGGGTCTATGGCATCTTAAAGATCGAAAACCCCTGCCTTATACTGTAACGCACTGAAGTTCTCACTAGCAGGGACAACAGCATGGCTATTGGGGATTGGATTGCCACCAGCTGCCATACAGCATCAGGTTGCCCATTGTGTTTTCCAAATATCCAGGCTCTCATCAGCACTTTTTCTTTCTCTCTCTCTCTCTCTCTTTTTCTTTCTTTCTTTCACAGCAGATTCTTCGGATGCCACCAAAAAGTGGAAAAGCATTCACCTATCAAGAGCTCAATGAGTAATGAACCCATTCTGGAGCATGTCGACAAACGCTGGTCGTAAGGTAAAGTATGTCAGTCCTAAAGGTCTGTACCGGCTTTAAATTGAAGCCAGAACCTGGCTCATAGCCAAGAAAGTTTGACCTGATCCTACCCGACCAGTGCTGTTAAATTTGAAGCCTGAACCTGACCCGAACCTGCAAAATGCTTTCTTACAAAAAGTTACTTCTTGTAAAATGCTGTATTTCAGGATTGCATGCAACAGTCACTATAGTAAAATGTAAACCAATACAGTTTCATCAAGGCACTACAGCCTCTGCTATAGAGTAGCCTACCTGTCTTGCTATTATAAACCAAAACGTCTTTGCAAGTCCTGCAGGTAACCGCTGACCTCTTTATTGGTTGTACCGACAAGATAATAATTCTTCCGCAGTGCAGCTTTCACCGCATCAATTGCCGCCGTAATAACTCCTCCCTCATTGTGCGTCATGCCATTTGCCGTGTTGTGACCGAGAAAGTACGCGAGCGAGAGCACATGCGCCAAACAAGTTGCGTTAAAATAATGGTCGGGTAGCAGACCTCTAGGCAGTCCACCTATGTCTACTTGTAAACACCTTTGACCTCTTTGTCCTATCAGTTATTTCTGGCCTATTAATCAAGCTTGTGAATCGGCATGTGAGTCTGCTGAGGTTGACAAAAAAAAAAAAAAAAGGTTCTTTTTGTCAGACAATGTGATGCAAATTTATGAATTTAGTTGGTGTAATTTTTTTTTTCTTGAGGTACTGCCTGACATTGTTATGCAGCATATCCCAATGTCTTTTACCTGAAGTCTAAGTGCACAGACTAGAGGAATGGACTGGTTTACAACAGGTGACTTCAGTAAAGAACTCACGTGGGAGGCTCAGGGTTTAAAGGTGGTTTCGCACAGATCAGCCGCTCTAAAGTCACAAGCTTTTGTGGTGGAGGAGGACAGTTTTCCTAAAGAATGATATAGGCTAGTGACTCATTATTCTAGAGAAACACTGATTTGTTTTGAAGTTATGGTTGTTTTAAACTTTTGCTGAAGTCTGACAATTGCAGTGAGTAAGCTAATGCTTTTGACTTAGAAAATAAGGAACAGTTTATTCGTTGCACATTACAAATATGTCCTTTCGTCCTGACTTTGGTGTCGCGTGCCATCGCAGCTGTCATAAAGACGTTAAATTCAGCTGTTACTTAGTAGATGCTGATTCATGACCCAACTGCTCTCTCTCATTGATTTATGGTAGACATTTAGACTAGCTGCTTGAATTTTTTTTAAGATGTGTATTTGACTGTATTCTGTGATTTATTCAGCTGTTTTTTGTTGTCGTTGGCTTTATTAGAGGCTATGTGCTGAATAGCTGAATCCGTTTGCTGTGTTGGTTATTCTTTTCATTAAGCCCCAGGCCTCTACTGCTTGTGAACTTCTGGTGTCTGATATTTGCCTTCGTCTCTTAAATTATAGTGAGGCCCAGATGGACTCTGCAGGGTTTTTTCTCTCTGTGCTAAGAGAAATTCTGCATAATGGATTTAAAAAAGGTCAAATGTATTAACAGTGCTAGATAATAATTATGCGATTATCTACCAATAAATAAGAAAAACATGTAGGCCTATAAAGTTCTGTGATGTGGATTTATGTGTTTAGCATTACTTGTCAAGATCACATTTTGCTCAAATTCAAAAGGGAAAAAAAAGTGATATTCAGATGTTTTTATGTGTTTATATTTCATTCTCTGCTTCTAGTACCTTTTTTGTTTGTTTTTTTTTTAAATAAGAAACTTTTTATCCTAGGAGTATGACCACTTGTTTCATTAACTAACTAGAACATTTACTGCTGTGAAGTTTTTTTTTATTTTTATTTTTTGAAGAAATGGTCCTGAACAGTATTAGGCAGGTTGAGTACTAGTCATTGATTTGGCCCTGGGAATTCCAAATGTTTAAAACATTAACTATTGCAAACAAGAGAAAAGATTAACAAAACTATTAAATAAGCATCATTTGTTCATGCATGTTGTGTGTGTGTGTGTGTGTAGAGATCTGACGGTGAAGAGCAGAGTGGTCCAGGGGAGCAGAGAGCCAGTCCAGCTCGTCCTTCATTTAGTAAGAAGCAGCTTCCCTCCATCCCGAAGAATGCCATCCCCATCACTAAAGCTGCTTCTCCGGCCTCCTCTACACAGTCTGCCAATGGCACCCACGCCTCGTACGGCCCTTTCTACCTGGAGTACTCGCTTCTCGCTGAGTTGTGAGTGATGTCGCGTTCTTATTTTTTTGGCTTTTGTGGCTAATTGTACAGGAGGAAGTTGGCACACCACAGCTTCATAAATAGAAAAATAATTTATTGCATGTTCTCCCCAAAAGTGACCTTCATTACACAGACTTGCAATATCTGTCAAAAGTTTGGAAACATTTCTTTCAAAAACATAAAAAAAAATAAAAATTTAGTCTAATCAAGGCTGCATTTATTTAATCAAATAAAGTAAAAAAAGTAATATTGTGAAATATTACAATTTAATTTTCTATTTAATACATTTAAAAATGCAATCGATTTTTATGATGACAAAGCTGAATTTTCAGCATCATTACTCAATTCTCCAGAAATCATTCTAATTTGCTGCTCAAGAAACATTTATTATTATTATCCTTGTTGAAAACCGTTTTTGCTGCTTAACATTTTTTTGTGGAAAGTTACCATTCAAACATTTGTAGTAAAAAAAATCATAGTTTCATTCAAGGATGTGTTAAATGAATCAAAAGTGAAGACATTTTTAATGTTACAAAAGGTGTTTTTATTGTTTCTATTGTTACCAAAGGTGTTTCTATTTAATAAATCAAATAAATGCTGTTAATTGAAAGTTCTATTCATCAAAGAGTCCTAATAAAACATCACCATTCCACAAAAATGTTCAGAAGCACAACTGTTTTCATAATTGATTAAAAAAAAATAAGAAGAAATGTTTCTTGAGCACCAAATCAGCATAAATCATTAAAATGATTAAAATGAGTAATGATGTTGAAAATTCACCTTTGCCATCACAGGAATACATTTCATTTTAAAATATATTCAAATAGAAAACAGCTTTTTTTTATTCGTAATAATATTTTGCTATGTTACTGTTTTAACTGTATTTTTGATTAAACCCTTATTGAGGTTTTTGCCTGCTGGATGTACGCACTTTTTGTCTAATTCCGATTCCACAGGCTTCCACTAGGTTTTGGGCAGTAATAGTTGTGGCTTCTTAATAGTGTTTAATAAATGAAGCTGTGATTATAAAATATACCAAAACATACCTGAGATAGAATAGGATTTTATGTTTATATAACCAATTTATTTAAGAATATGCATCACATCTGTTATTCCCTGGAGTTGCGTAGCACCATCTTTAGGTTATGCAGTATTTTTTTTTTTTTGAGCTTTATGCTTGAAATGGACACTTATGACCATGTCTCTGTTGCAGCACATTGGTGATCAAGCAGAAGCTCCCTGGTATCTATGTACAGCCTTCATACAGATCAGCACTGAGTAAGAATGTCTTCCTCCACTCTCACACAGAATGTTCTTATGCTGCATTCCATTCAACTCCAAAAGAATTTCCAACTTCCTGTTTGGAAAAGTGCAACAGAATGTGCGGTTGATTAACTTCTACTTGGAAACTTGTGTGGAATTCTACACTTTGTCAGGATGAGAATTGATTGTCATGTTGCTCAATTCAAGGAAATAAAATGCAATATGTTCTCTCACACATGAAAAACAAACTTGTTTTTGAATGGAATGCAACATTAGTCATTGTGTGTTTTTATTGCAGCTTTTGCATTAAATGGATAATTTGTGAAATGATGTTGGTGTTCAATAACTGAGCTGAAGAGTTAACTTGATTGCTGTTTGGCTCTGTCATGTATACATCAGTGTCTTTTATTTGTTGCAGTGTGGTTTGGAGTGATTTTCATTCGACATGGCTTGTACCAAGACGGCGTGTTTAAGTTCACAGTCTACATTCCTGATAACTACCCAGATGGAGACTGTCCTGTAAGTATACTGTAGTATACACTTTACACTCATCTTTCCACTGAATTTTGTGCTGTAACATGACCAGGGTACTACTACTTGTGTTCATTCTATCCATGACTTGCTGTGATGTAGAGATGAAATGGTATGAACATTCCATATCCCGGTTATAGTGAATTTATCACTGATGTCAATATTATCACAGTATTGTTAAATGAGCTGGAAATGTTTAAAATGTACTTTATATTAAAACTGACACACAGCAAATAAAATTAGCAGCACTATGCAACTTTTTTTATTTGTTTAGATAAACATTAATAAATAATAACTTTAACAATGACTGTTAGATTTTAAATTTAACATAACATGTTATCAACCAACATGTACTACATGTACAACACTTTTAGATAAAGTTTTGACATATATATATATATATATATGTATATATGTATGTATGTTGCACAGATTCAATTTCGGGTGCACGTGATCAAAATAGTTGCAATTTCGAGCATTGCTGTAACTGTATGATATGATGACATCAGGGTGTGTCTAGGAACAGAACATTACTGGCAACCAGACCTCTGAACCGGTTCAAGCAATGAAAACAAAAACTGGAACTAAATTTTTACAGGAACATAAACAAAAACAAATACAAGTTTAATTTTTCTGAACAGAAATGCCTATTTGAAATTACAATTAACCACCACTACTTTTTTTATTATTATTTTTTTAATCATTATGTTTTATATTTTAATATGGCAGTCAACCAATCATGAATTCAAATAGTCTGGCCTATTCAAATGTAATGTTGAGTGAAATGCCCACGATCAATTGACAAGTATTCATAGGTAAGTCGTAGTGGCAGTGTGCTGCCTTTAGCTTTTGGATCTTGGGAGTTTTTCCGAGGATATGTCACCAGCCATTAAAGCATTACATTTTAAGTGAAAATGAATGACAGGTAATATGCAGCATGGGGTATGTGTTTTGAAGCCAGCAAAAATTGCAGGTTAGTGTAGAAAAAGTTTTGTGAAAAAAGTATTTTGGCTTTGTATGGTAAGACTTATGTGTCATTTTATATTATTAACATTATACAAAAATCAGCCACTCTATTGTGGTAAAAATCCATTCACTCTGTTATTTTCCCCATAAATTTGTTTCTCAAAATGAGCCGTTCAGGAATGTACTCCAATGTGACTTCACTGGCAACAAAATCTGTCTGTCT
Source organism: Chanodichthys erythropterus (assembly GCF_024489055.1). Lineage (NCBI taxonomy): Eukaryota > Metazoa > Chordata > Actinopteri > Cypriniformes > Xenocyprididae > Chanodichthys > Chanodichthys erythropterus. The sequence goes on along the minus strand of NC_090231.1, from coordinate 29,495,308 downwards.
ATTTGCCTAGCTCCTCCCCTGATGTATTTGTACACAAGTCTGTCATGTTTTTCTCCTTGCCAGAGTGTTTAACAGCAGCATTCAAGTAAAAAAATTATTCTTATTGAAGCTGCTAAAGTTGTTCAGTCAAGAGCAGTGAGTGATTTTCTGTTTTTCTTTTGTTGTTTGGTTCATAATAACAGCGCATACAGCAGTAAGTACTGTATATTATGCTGCTGTCACTTTAATACACAGGTCTAATGTACACATGATTTCTTTCCCCACTGTTTACGTTCACAGACATTGACATAACTAATTGTGTTTGTGAGCTTTTTTTGACCGTTTAAGTGCAATACCACATGAAAGAGAACTTGGTTTGATACTCATGTGACGTGCTGTGTGACAGCCAGATTTCTGTGCACTTGCTTCAGATGTGAGCACTCAGAAAACCATCAGAAATTTAAACTGCAATGGCTTTAAAATGCATGCAAATAAGTAACTTTCATGAGGACGAAGAACTGCAATGTCCCATGAGCATGACAGCGATATAGACTATTATCAAAACCAAACGGATGTTTTGTTGGTTTTTGGCAGAGTATCCAAGGCACGAGCTCTAAAGGATATTCCGGATATGGTGGCCAGGGGAAGCAGCTAATTTACATTTAAAAATGCATGCATGAAAACAGCATGTTTTTGCTTCTACACAGGCTGTATTGCATATGACTAGATGGCAAATACCAGACTAAGACTTTCTTTTTTGCTCCTCAAATGCATAAAACATTAGCCTTTACAAACTTTGTGTTTTTTGAGAAAAGAAAATGCTGTACTTGTTGAAAGAACAAAATGTGTGCAGCACTTTATTCATGATTGAGCCAGGTGGAGATACTGTATGAGGTTTTCCCAACAGTTTGAGGATCCACTGGAGTTAGCCCCCCAAATCCCTGTTTGGATTAAATCAAGTCGGCAGAGGTGTTCATTTTATTACATTTGAATTACTTGCTCACAGAGTTTATTTGCTTATTTTTAAATTTCCAGGTCTGAAAATCTCACAGAAATGAATAAATACTTAAGTCATGGAAAGTCTGTTGAATAGCACCAAATATTGTTAATCAGTAATCGTGAATGTCTGGAATAAAAGCTCAAAATTAATTGTTCAAAAGGTTTTGAAACCGTTTGGAAGTTTTCACTTTGGCCATATCCATTTGTCCTCTCAGTGTGCAGTCATCAGAAGAACTGATATGTTTTTCTTTTCTGTTGCATTTATGCGTGTTCTTTCAGAGGGTGGTTTTTGACACCCCAGTTTTCCACCCCTTAGTGGACCCAGTCTCTGGCGAGCTAGATGTGAGGAGAGCTTTCACCAAATGGAGGTCTGTTTAAAAACAAATATATTGAACTTTATTGGCATGATTTTGTTTACATACAATATTCCAAAAGCATTATAAACAACAGAAGTAATGACAAGGGAAAAAGAAAAAAATATACAGTATAGCAGTAAAAATTGTATAAAACAAGGTGCCTAGTAATGAATAAAAATAAGATGAAAAATATTATTTATAGAGACATTTTATAGAGACATTTTATCCCTTTTGCCTCGCTGGAGTTGTCATAATCTAAAGGGGCTCAAGGTAATTTTGGCAATATTTTATGACTCTGGGAAAAGGTTTTTATTTATTTATATTTCTCTGATTTTGCAGACGAAACCACAACCATATCTGGCAGGTCCTTATGTACGCCCGCACAATCTTCTATAAGATCAACACCATGGATCCGCTCAACCCAGAGGCTGCTGTGCTGTGAGTAGTGGATTCAATATCATTTCATAGTCACCACAGTTTGAACTCTTCCAGCACTAACACTTGTGACAATCACTAGATAAGAGTGAGTTTGCTTCTGCTTTACAGTGAAGTAAGCACAATCTCTCTCTATCTCGTGTTTTGGCATTGCCTGTGTTAGTTTTTGACTTCCTGTGCATCTGAAGACATATGGTGCTTACAAGCTTAGTCCAACCCCAGACTTGGCTTCACACATCAAGATGAAAGCTTGTTTAGCTCACCCCCCACCCCCCACCCCCCACTCACTCACTCACTCACTCACTCACTCACTCACTCACTCACTCACTCACTCACTCACTCACTCACTCACTCACTCACTCACTCACTCACTCACTCACTCACTCACTCACTCACTCACTCACTCACTCACTCACTCACTCACTCACTCACTCACTCACTCACTCACTCACTCACTCACTCACTCACTCACTCACTCACTCACTCACTCACTCACTCACTCACTTTCATTTCTTCATTGCCGTGGCTCCCAGTAGTTAAGAGCTTCTTTTGAAGTCCAGTACACTTGACTGCTTTTGCTTACTAATATCAGTGCTGTCTGTGCAGGTATGACAAAGACATCCAGCTCTTCAAAAGCAAGGTGGTAGACAGTGTCAAGCTATGCAATAGTCACCTGTTCGATCAGCCCAAGATCGATGACCCTTATGCAATAAGGCAAGTATGACACAATAACGCACAATGTTGTATTGTGGTTTCTTAGGCTATGTTTACACTGGCACAAAAATGTTTTTTTTTTTTTTTTTTTTTGTAAACAGAAATCTGCATGTGATGTTTTGCATCCATTCAGAGCCACTATCAAATGTGGTTAAAGATGCATGTCCAATATCTGAACATCTGAGGCCTGTTGCATGAAGATAGTTGAACAAACTTTTGAGTTTCTGAGTATCAATATAAATCCAATCCTTTTTAGATCAGGTTCAACATGCTCACAACGCTCAGTATAAATCTTCTTTGTTATCTCAAGTTTAATCCAGAGTTTGAGATTAACACTAAAGCGCGTGCACCTGAAAGTGAGACAGTGAGGCAAACAGACTATCACACAGAACATGGAGAGTGTCAGTTTGATGCACTTCTAATAGGAGAGCTGGCACAATTCACTTCTCTGCTTAAGCTTAAGATTAAGATATCATTATGAAAAAATATCATAAAATTAAATGCATTTGCTAGGCAGGAATAGTTTAAGGAAAAGTTTGAGAAGGCAGCTGAAAGAAAATATCTATATCAATCCAAGTGAATCAAATAAATAATATATAAAATTTAAAGCATTAAACGCTCTAGACCTACGTAGGTCATCTGACATTTCATACAGTTAATGACGAATATGATACAGGGCAACAACTCACTGCGCAGTTCGAATATCCCTAAAAATCAAGAAATGGGGCAAAAATGCCCCTGTATGAGTTTGTCTCATGTTTGCATCATATGATATAGTTAAGCTGTATCACACAAGTAACAAGTGCAATATCACGAGTGCTGTTTTTCTGTCCAGGATAGCACGAATGCAGATGTGATAGGCTGCTGATTTTATACAACAGTTCAATAAAGCAGAAGTTGATACTGTTATTTTAGACACAATATTGTCTGTTTTTTTTAAAGGGGGAGTGGCTTTATTGCATCAGATAAATGTCACTTTACTCACAGCTGATTGGCCCAGTTTTGGTCTGCGGTCTGTAACCCAGAATGAAACCTGCTTCGAAGCAACAAGCCACAAACCTGTATGTAAATTGGAGCTCCAAACTACCATGGCGAGGGACAAAGCAGGGCTTTTCTTTTTTGTATTATGAAGCCAGCGAGTCTGTATGCGCTCGTAAAAAGTCAGAGCTTCTTTTGAGGTGAAAACTTTATATAAACGCAAGATCTTGTGCGCACAGACAAACATTAATGAGCAAAGAAACTTGTAAGCCACAGGACCATGAATTTTTATAAATAAAATAGCTTTGCTTCTGAAAGCTAAATTCTATTTTTCAGCAACAAGGTGATTAAACTCACAGCTTCACTATATAGATGCATTGCAAAGTCACAATCACAGTCTTTCTTGAATTCATTGAAATATTAATGTAATCTTACTGTGCTATACTTTTTTCACTTATGAATTCTATGTCTAACGACCCGTAGAAAAATAACTAATGAAAACCTACAGATATTTTTAAAAAAAATTACGCTTCAAACACCGCTGACCACTTTAACTTGTCCATGCTGGCAAGTGATCATGGTATAATCACATCTGGGATAATCACATCTGGTGTACATTTAACTCAAAGAATCACCGGATGTGAATTATACAGTTTTTATATACGGATATTAAAGACATTGGAAAATGAAAGCGATCCCCACCAAAGGAATTGTTCTAATTTGGGCAGGGATTCATGTAAAAGCAGATATCAAATACAGGTCATGTCTTGAGTAAGTGTAAAAAGGTGAGATGAAAAAATCCGATATAGTCAAAAGATCTATGGATTAAGCATTGCAGTATAAACACGGCCTTAAAGGGATATTTCACTCAAAAATGAAAATTACCACATGATTTACTCGCCCTTAAGCCATCCTAGGTGTATATGACTTTAGTCTTTCAGAAGAATGCGATCGGAGTTATACTAAATAATGCCCTGGCTCTCCTAAGCTGTATAATGGCAGTGAATAGAGGATGAGATTTAGAAGGCCTTTATTAACCTCCCAGAGCCGTGTGGTTATCTTTTATGATGGATGGTTGCACTTTTTTGGGCTTCAAAATCTCATAATCTATTTATTGCCATTATAAATCTTAGGAGAGACAGGACATTATTAAATATAACTCCGATTGGATTTGTCTGAAAGAAGAAAGTCATACACCTAGGATGGTTTGAGGGTGAGTAAATCATGAGGTAATTTTAATTTTTGGATGAACTAACCCTTTAAGGTCTTTGAAACAACGTGAGGTCATTTTTATTTTTTAACGTGCAGACTCAATCACTTTTATACACTGCCTCTGAAACTTTCGTCCGTCATAAAACAAATAAAATAAAAATTCAGATCGGGTTTAATTTTCTGCATTTTTTTGCATCCGTAGCAAGCTTTTTTTGAGGTGTTTTGACAATTCAGAGCCACCATACAAGTGAATGCTAAAATCCAGAATGATGTCTGACAAGTTGGATCCACTTCATCTCGCAGCACAAATCACTGTATGACAAACAAAGTGCAGAATACAAAGAGACTATATATAAAGACAGATTGTGGATCAATTGGTTTGCGGAAATTAGTGATCCAATATCGCTAGTAAAGCATCAAACTGAGCCACTGACATCCTGAGGAAGACTTTGAATCCTGCAGCTCCTTGATAAAGAGGTGGAACTCTGGATTGTATTCCTCTTTCTTTTTATCTTCTTAAGAAGAGAGAGGACAACAAAATCATCCTCTTTGCTTGAAGACTCCATTTTGTATTGTTTTGTAATTTTTTATTTTTTATTTTTTTTTACAACTGATTAATACGCATCGGACGAAGCATGCAAGGTTTCTGTGCGTGACAAATTTTTAGACTAATACGAAAAATGCATACAAAAATTTCGGACTCAGCGTGCGAAGACCTTCACTGTTTAAAACTTGAAGTCATTTGTGAAAATGAAACCAGGAGTTTGTGGTGTTCAGCGTTGAGCCATCAGACTGGACTTTGGCTCATTTGTTTATCTTTTATCAAATGGTTGTTTTCTCTCTGCAGCTTCTCTCCGTGGAATCCAGCGGTGCATGAAGAGGCAAAAGAGAAGATGTTTGCACATAAAGTGAGTGTGTGACGCTCCCCTGACTGCTCCCCACAACCAAGTAAAAGCTGGCTTCTTCCTGGTATCTGATGCATGCCTCATTTTAAAGCATGAGCTTGTGTGTGTACGTGTGTGGGGAACACTGTTTCCGTTCCTATATCCTGTTGTCTTTTTCTGCTCTACGTACTTGTGGGTTGGTTAAAATGTGAATTATTGTGAATATGAATTGCACCCTTTGTGTTTGTGACCAATGGCCTTCTCTTGTTGTAGCGG